>NW_023270807.1:13062379-13074523 GCF_011800145.1 Mirounga leonina
AGAGAGGCAAGAGGAAGGCTGGAAGAAGTCCTTTTAGACCAGCATCATCATAAAGATAGCAGATGCTAGAGTAAGGAATCAAAGAGAGGAGGCAAGGAGAAATGACCTGAAGCTTTTCTTCCTCCCTCCTTTTCTTCCTGTACCCTGTTGCTGGTGCTTTATAAATTATTTCAGCTATTCAGCTTTCATTGCCTTATGAGAAAAGAGTTAAAACTTCATTTCATTGGTGAGAAGTAAGTGTTTCACCAAAGTTAAGGGCCTTGCCCAAGATCTCACAGCTGGTTTTGAAAGTGAGGGGCCCTGTTGTCTCCACCACCCCATGGTGGTTCCCAAGCAGCTTATCTCCCTCACAGTGCCCTGTGGACTGGCAATCTTTTTTTTTTCTTTCTTTCAATTTTCATGCATTTCGATCAAACGCTATTTGAAGAGAAGCTGTCAAGGACCAGAGAAGCTGACCAGGATGTTGGCCGGCTTGGGTGCAGGCAGAGAGGCAGGCCCTTCTCCAGGAGCGGGCACCCCCTCCCGAAGCTGACGTTGATTGGCAAGCTTTAATGAGGAAGGAGGGGCCAGTTTCCATGACATGAACACAACAAAGCTCTGGCCCCTAAGACGCCTGCCAGTGCTGAGAGCCTCAGATTTCAAACAAGGTAGTAAGTATTTTTACATTACTCCTGCCTTCAGATGTTTACTAGTTATTATAGATCATTCATGTTTATTAGAACTTATATCTACTGACTACTTTTTTACATTTAGATAGATATTCAGGTGTACTTAATCAAATTTACAAAGATTTATGTGAAGGAGAATTTGCTAAATTTCAGTAGTCAGTTGTAGGCTAGTGAATTGGGTGTTTTCTACAAATAATTTTTTAAAGAAAACCTCTAATTAATAGTCATTTTTTAAACAGCTTTAATGAGACATAATCCACATGCCATAAAATTCATTTATTTATGTATATAATTCAGTGACTTTTAATATATTCAAAGTTATGAAAGCATAACTTTGCTTTGCTCCACTGTCTAATTTTAGAACATTTCCTCATCCCCCAAAGAAATCCTATTTTTAGTATATGTGCTGCCAAAGCGAGCACCCCCAAAGAAATCCTATACTTACTAGTAGTCACTTCCCACTCCTACCTCATCCCAGTTCTAGGCAACCAATAATCTACTCTCTATCTCTATGGATTTGCCTATTCCGGACATTTCACATAAATAGAATCACACTATATGTGGTCTCTTGTGCCTGGCTTCTTTCATTTAGCATGTTTTCAAAGTTCATCCATGTTTTAGCAGGGGCCAAACTTTATTCCTTTTTTAGTGTCAAATAATATTATATGTATGAGCTCCCACACTTTATTCATGCATTCATCCACTAATGGACATTTAGGTTGTTTCCACTTTTTCATTATTATAAATCATGCTGCTTGTAAACATTTGTATACATGTTTTTGTGTAGACATATATTTTCATTTCTTTTAGGTATATACCTAAATGTGGAGTTACAGGTCATATGATAACTCTATGTTTAACTTTTTGAAGGACTACCAAAGCGGCTGCACTGTTTTATATTCCTACCACATGTATGAGGGTTTCAACTTCTTTGCAACCTCACCGACACTCATAATATCTGTCTTTTTGATTACAGTTATCCTAGAAGGTGTGAGCTGTGTGTCAGTGTTGTTTTGATTTGCATTTCCTTCATGACTAATGAGGTTGAACATCTTTTCATGTACTTATTATTTGGGGCGTATTTTCATGAGCATATTATTTTGGAGAAACTTCTGTTTATATTCCTTGGCCATTTTTAATTGAGCTATTGTTTTATTGTTGGATTGTAAGAGTTCTGTATATATTCTGGATACAAGTCTCTTATCAGATACGTAATTTGCAAATATCTTCTCCCATCCTGTAGTTGCTTTTATACTTTTTCAAAGGTATTGTTTACAGAAAAAAAAATTTGGGGACGGCTGGGTGGCTCAGTTGTTGGGCATCTGCCTTCGGCTCAGGTCATGATCCCGGGGTCCTGGGATCAAACCCCACATCGGGCTTCCTGCTCTGTGGGAAGCCTGCTTCTCCCTCTCCCACTCCCCCTGCTTGTGTTCCCTCTCTCGCTGTCTCTCTCTCTCTGTCAAAAAATAAATAAAATCTTTAAAAAAATTTTTTTTAATTTTGGTGAAATCCAGCTTATTTATTTATTTTTTCTTTTGTGGCTTATGCTTTTGTTGTTATATCTACGAACCACTGCTTAACTCAATGTGATGAAGATTTACTCCCGTGTTTTCTTCTAAGAATTTTAGTTTAAGGTCTTATATTTAGGTCTGTAATCCATTTTTTAAAAGAATTTATTTATTTATTTATTTGAGACAGAGAGAGAGAGAGATCACAAGAGAGGGAAGGAGCAGAGGGAGAGGGACAGGCAGACTGCGCCGAGAGTGGAGCCCAAGGCAGGGCTCGATCCCAGGACCCTGAGATCATGACCTGAGCTGAAACCAAGAGTCGGACGCTCAACGAACAGAGCCACCCAGGTGCCCCTAGATCTGTAATCTATTTTAACTTAAGTTTTGTCTATGACGTGAGGGAAAGGATTGACTTCATTTGTGTGCAATATCTAATTGTGTCAGTACCATTTGGGAGGATTATTTATTCCTCACTGAATTTTCCTGGCACCTTTATTGAAAACCAGTCGACCATAAATGTAAACATTTATTTCTGGACTCTCAATTCTATCCCATTTCACTCTATATATCTATCTTTATGCCACACAGTGTACTTCATTCATATCACAAGTTGATTACTGTAGCTTTGAAGTAAGTTTAGAAATCAGGAAGTTTGAGTCCTCCTACTTCATTCTTTTGCAAGGTTGTTTTGATTCTTCTGAGTCCCTTGCGTTTATTTCCATATGAATTTTTAAGATCAGTTCATCGGTTTCTCTGCAAATACATTAAGCAGCTCATTGGAAACTTCTACTTGAATTACAGCTTATCTGTGCGAAGTTGTGGGATTTTCTTGGTGTGAACTCAAGTGTGAAACAAATGGGGTTGATTTAAGCATAAACCTGCTTCAAGGTTTGTGTAAAAGGCAAGCATGGGTTTCATGACACTGATTCTAAAACTGGTTTGGCTTTTTGTGATAGCTGCAGGTTAGAAATCCTCTAGTACTTCTGTTTACTATTTTATGTTATCATTGATCCAATGCTCCAGTGTAAGGGTTTTCTACTAAAACAAATAAGCCAAAAAGTTAAAGCGTATCCTATGCCATCTTCCGTTACCTAGCATGGACTGGTGCTTGCTTCGTGCAAAAAGGCATGTTCTTGTCTGATACAGCTAATGATCCCTGAAGCACTGCAGGCTGAGGCCCAGGCCTCTATTTTTTTAAAACCCACCAGTAATTCTCATGTAGTCCATCAGGGAAGAAGAGCAGCTACATCCTTAGTGCCTCTCCCTTACCTCAGGTCTCCCCCCTCCCGTAGAGCCAGCGAGCCAAGGCTACTCAGTGTGGTCTATGAACTAGTAGTTGTTGTGGGGACTTGCTACAAATGCAGGACCTCAGGCCTCATCTTAGACCAGAATCTGCATTTTACCTACATCCCAGATACTTTATATAGACCAGAGGTTGGTAAACTATGGTCTACAGGCCAAGTGTGGCTCACTCCATTTTTTCGGGCCCGTGGTCACCGCCTATGATGGTAGCACTTAGTGGGCGAGCCTGTGAGCTTTGGGAAGCCAGCTGCTCCCAAGTCTGCTCCTAGTCTGTCTCCTGAGCCCACAGCTGTGCCTGGCCTCTGCCCAGGGCCCTGCTGGTCACCACCTACACTTCGGGAACTCTGCTGTCAGCAGTTTCTGGGCACTGAGCAATAGAACTAGTTCAATGAAGTCACCTTGACTCCCACCAGCTTTCAACTTGAAATGGTTGGGCTCTTGGAAAGGAGAGAGGGCATGCTGGGATCTGGGCATTCCTGGGATAGAAGGAAAGTAACCTTCCTACCAGCCAGACCCCTCCCCCCACCTCAAGCTGGTTGCTCTTCCCCCTGAGATTGTCACCAGCTGAGGGCTACTGAGCACAAAGCATGTTCACCCACCGCCACCACCCCTTCCTCCCCCAGGATGGCCCATCTCTGGCTGGAGATTTTCTCTCGTTACATAATAGTTATGTAATGTTACATCATAGTCTTGATTTTTGCCTCTTGGCCTACGGAGGCTAAAAAAATTTTGTACCCAGCCCTTTACAGGAAACATTTGTGGCTCCTTGGTCTGTATATCAAAGCTGGAGCCACTTGCCCTTTGCAGAATGTGCCTCCCCCACACACGCACTGTGCCTGAGTTGGATCTCCCATCACTGCCAGGGCCCAAGATGACTCTTACTCATCCCTTCGGGACCCAGCTTAGGTCACTTTCAGAAAAAAGTGCCTTTACTTCCCAGTCCTGGGGAATGGTCCTTTCCCTCTATCCCCAGAAAATCACCACCATCATAACACTTAGGAGATTGGATGTTAATTGTGTTATGTACTTCTCTCCCATTCTAGGGCTGTCCTCGTATTTCAGTGTACATTAGTTGGTCTGATATGAAATTCACATTTCTTTTTTTTTTTCCTTTTTTTTTATTCTTATGTTAATCCCCATACATTACATCATTAGTTTTAGATGAAGTGTTCCATGATTCATTGTTTGTGCATAACACCCAGTGCTCCACGCAGAACGTGCCCTCCTCAATACCCACCACCAGGCTAACCCATCCTCCCACCCCCCTCCCCTCCAGAACCCCGTTTGTTTTTCAGAGTCCATCGTCTCTCATGGTTCGTCTACCCCTCCGATTTCCCCCGCTTCATTCTTCCCCTCCCGCTACCTTCTTCTTCTTCTTTTTTTTTTCTTAACATATATTGCATTGTTTCAGAGGTACAGATCTGAGAGTCAACAGTCTTGCACAACTCACAGCACTTACCAGAGCACATACCCTCCCCAGTGTCTATCACCCAGTCACCCCATCCCTCCCACCCCACCCCCCACTCCAACAACACTCAGTTTGTTTCCTGCGATTAAGAATTCCTCATATCAGTGAGATCATATGATACATGTCTTTCTCTGTTTGACTTATGAAATTCACATTTCTAATAAATTCCTAGGTGATGCCGCTGCTGGGCCACAGTGTGTCTGGCTGATTCCAAACTCTTCTTGAGATCTCAACTTAAATGTTGAGATCAAAGAGACATTCCTGCTAGCCCCACCTCAAGTGGCTCTCTCCTCATTCTTTTCTTCTGTCCCAGCCCTTTATTTGTTTATATCAGTAATTCTCAAACTTGTTGGTCTCAGGACTCCTTTACACTCTTAAAAATTCCTGAGAACCCCAGAAAGCTTTTGTTTATATGGATTATAGCTATCAATATTAACCTTATTAGAAAAAATTTAAATGTTTATTAAATCATTTACAAAATCATAGTAAGCCTAATATACAATAAGATGAATGATATTTTTATGAAAAATGATATTTTCTAAAGCAAAAGAAGTGAGAACAGCTTATTTATTTATTTATTTATTTATTTATTTATTTATTTATTTATTTTTTATGTAGTTGAATCTCTTTGCTATGTGACTTAATAGAAGACAGATGTATTCTTAGCTATTCTGCATTCAGTTTGTTGTTTTGGTTGAAATATAGAAGGAAGGGGCACCTAGGTGGCTCAGTCTTTTAAGCATCTGCCTTCGACTCAGGTCATGATCCCAGGGTTCTGGATGGAGCCCCATGTTGCGCTCCCTGCTCAGCGGGGAGCCTGCTTCTCCCTCTCCCTCTGCCTGGGGCTCCCCCTGCTTATTCTTTCTCTCTCTCTCTGTCAAATAAATAAATAAAATCTTTAAAAAAAAAGAAATATAGAAAGAAAATCTGGTTCCACACATATATAAAATTGGAAAAGGGAGGAGTATTTTATAACCTTTTCAGATAACTGTGGATATTTGTCTTTAATACTACACCAAAACTGGACACGTGGTAGTGCTTTACAAGTAAGTTGGAATCTAAAACAATCTCGTACTTTTCATACTGTGTCTCACTAAAATCCATTGTCTTATCTTGAATGAGTCTCTTTACCCATGCATGATTTTGTAACATCATCCGCTTGTCCTTTGTTCACGGAGTTATGCAGACTTTCCAAATGTTGACACATTTTGTTATACAGTATTTTAAAATCATTTTTTACGAAGTCATGTAGTCAAAGGTCAACATTTATAAAAAGAACTCTTACTACTTTAGTTTCCTTATTGAAACTAGCTTCTTTTTTTTCCTTTTTTTTTTTTTTTGACTCTGTGTGTGCTGGTGAAGAATACCATGACTGCTAATCTAGTTCGGTGCCACTGCCACTGCCTTGTTTTGTGCTAAGGTACCAGCTGCTTTCTACATTGTTGCTTTTGAACCATGAGGGCAAATGTCAGCACAGTGAACAAGGCCAGTGACATTTTAATATGATAATGAAAATAGTTTTGATCTCATGGATTCCCGGAAAGAGTCAGGATTCCTAAGCATCTGTAGACTATAGTTTAAGAATTGTCAGTTTATGTCTTAATGCTGTAAAAAATTTGTAAGCATTTTATTTGCATGTTTACGTCTTGTCCATCTGAATTGGTGTGCCAATAGTATTAAATTTCTATGGAGTGCCTGCTCTGTGTCCAGTCAGTAAATTTTTCACATGGATTGTCCCTGTATCCTCACAGCAACTCTGACAAATTATATCCATGCCATAGATGAGAAAGGTAAGGCACAGAATTGCACAACTAATTCAGAATCACACAGTTTGGAATAGGAGTAGGGAATAACACTGATAAGTGGTTTGAGGCCAAATAGAAAACCCCAAACCAAGAGTTCATCCTATATTCCTGGGGGCAGAGGGGAGCCATTGATAGTTCTTCAGTAGGGGACTGGCATATACTAATCTCAGTGGCTGAAATCCAAATACACCCTCAACAGAACACACACATGCGAATTTGTGAGGTAAGAAAGAAAGTAAATGATAAAGAATCCTATGGAATCACTTTATTCCTATGGAATAAAGAATTGTAGAGAATTTCCTAAGCAGTATGTTTTTCCCATAGGTTTTTTTTTTTTTTTGGTCATGGAATTGACCAAAATGTCGGACATGACAAAGCTCCACCAAGCTGTGGCTGCAGGAGACTACAATTTAGTGAGAAAGATTTTGAAAAAAGGTCTCTGTGACCCAAACTACAAGGATGTGGACTGGAATGACCGAACCCCACTTCACTGGGCTGCAATCAAAGGTGAGTGGGCAGTGCCTGGGTAAAATCCATCCCTTGGAGTCCACCTTTCATGAAGTTACCAGTCAGTAGTCTGTGTGCGGTAGTGGAAAGAACATTTCTTGAGAGCCAAATGGAACATGTCGACCCTGGCAACACCACTTACTGGTTGTAGCACTTTAAGCAAGTTATTTAATGTCTCTAGGCCTTAATTTATTCACCTACACAGTGGGAACCGTCATTATCTTGGAGTCTTGCGGTGAGGATTCGCTAAGATAATGGGTGTACATGCCTAGCACATAGTTTGCTCTCAATTAATATTAGTGCTCTGCCCTCTTGACCTCCAACAGGAAAGGTAGGACAGGGACTCTGTCATGTTCACTGCTGTATCCCCCACCCCTCACATGGCTCAGTTACGAACTTGGAGGAGGATAGTGGCAAAAACTCAGCCATTGGGCTTGTCAAGGCCTTCAGCAATAGAACGCCATTGAAGAATGTTAAGGAAGAGAGTATTATAGTCAACTTGCTTTTTAAAAAAAACTGTTTGGATTTCTGTATGGAGAATGCATTGGCTGGAAGCAAGGCCAGCCGCAGAGAAATCAGCTGGGAGAGTTTTGCAGAAATTTGGGTACAAAGTGATGGTAACTGTACTGAAGCCCCTTTGAGTGAACGTTTGCTGTACGCTGGGCATCATGCTGTATGCATTATGTCCGTGATTTCATTTGTACTTCACAAGAACTCGGTGAGGTAAGTAATAACGTTTTTCTTTTTTTTTTTTTTTTAAGATTTTATTTATTTTTTATTTTTTTTAAAGATTTTATTTATTTATCTGAGAGAGAATGGGAGACAGAAAGCATGAGAGGGGAAGGATCAGAGGGAGAAGCAGACTCCCCGCCGAGCAGGGAGCCCGATGCGGGACTCGATCCCGGGACTCCAGGATCATGACCTGAGCCGAAGGCAGTCGCTTAACCAACTGAGCCACCCAGGCGCCTGTAATAACGTTTTTCACTTACAAATGAGGAAACTGGGCCTCAGACCTTTGTTTCCTGTCTGCTATTCCACAGTTAGCAAGTGTTACTTACCAGCAGGTATGAGCCCACATCTTGTGGATGGAAAGCTTGTGCTTTGAATCTGGCTAACTATAAAGTAGGTGAGACTTAAAATATTTTTTATTGAGGTATAATTGAGATACATCATTATATCACTTTCAGGTATACAACGTAATGAAATTTTTGTAGATATTATGAAATGACCACCACAGTAAGTGAAGTTAAAATCCATCACCACATATAGTTACAAAAGTTTTTTTTTTTTACAAAAAGTTTTCGTGCAATAACTTTTAAGATCTATTCTCTTAACAACTACCAAATATGCAAAACAGTATTATTAACGATAGTCACCATGCTGTACATTACATTTCCAGGACTTACTTATTTTATAACCGATGTTTGTACCCTTTAACCCCCTTTACCCATTTCTCCAACCCCTCAGCCCCTGCCTCTGGCAACCACCAGTTTCTTCACTGTACCTCTGACCTTGGTGTCTTTTTGTTTTTTTAGATTCTACATATAAGAGAGATCCTATGATATTTCTTTTTCTCTGACTTACTTCACTTAGCATAACGCCCTCAAGTTCCATCCATGTTGTTGCAAAATACTTGCTTTTGAATCACCACTGAGGCTGCCAAAAGGAGTGAGCCTTACCAGTGCCCACATAGGCATGCAGAGGTGACTTGGGAGGGGAAGCAAGATTCCTAGGAAGGGCCTGTGGGAATGAACAGGGGAAGGGAGGATCCTGGAGGGAGTAGATGGAATACATGCAGAGCCCAGGACTCTGGTGGGAGCAAGGTTCCTGAGGTAACGGTGGGGCTCTGAGTCCCAGGTAAGAGACGGAGACGGAGGAGAGGATGATGCTAGGAAACCAGGAAGGGCCTCAAAGCAAGTGTCATCCCTTCTTTTACACTATCCAGGCTACGTCTGGCCCTAGTCAGGCAGAGACATTTTAATCTTAACCTCCTCCTGTTTCTTCCTGGTACATCTAAGGGCACATGGAGGTGATGCAGCTCCTTCTAGAATATGGAGCCAGGCCCTGCCTGGTAACTGATGTGGGCTGGACTCCAGCTCATTTTGCAGCCGAGTCAGGCCATGTGAATGTGCTCAAAGTTCTCCATGCATTGCACGCCGCCATCGATGCCCCCGACTTCTTTGGAGACACACCAAAGAGGATCGCACAGATCTACGGGCAGACCGCCTGTGTGGCGTTCCTGGATAAGTAAGTTTCATTTATTTCCAGTTAGAGAAATGGTAGAGAAACAGGAGCCTGGGGTCAAGGTCTTTGCCGACTCAGTTGTCTGAGGTCCATGAAAATGAAACGAGCAAATTCAGCTGACTGTCATTTCTGTTGTTTTTATTTCTTTTCCCTGAAATGACTAGTTTGGGTGGAAACTATATTGTTTTAGATTATGTGAAATCTACTGTTTTTCTATTATACCAAAGTTATAATTATTATAATGATACATATTTATAATAATTTTAACAATATTTAATTATTATAATTATTGTTTTAGACGATAGAACAATTATCTCAGATAAGAGAGGTGGGACACCAAATTTGAAAATGGGTCATGGTAGAAGATTCGTGGAGCCCCTTCAGATCCCTGAAAGGTATTCCAACCAGCTGTGTGACCTTGGGCAAGTTAAGCCACCTTGCTGACCCTCAGGTTTCTCATATTAAAAAGGAAGCTGGTGAATTAGGCTATCAGCTGTAAGGGCCCTTCTACCTTTAAAAACTTCTATTCATCTATGAATCTTCTACTCACACACTCACCAAAGACTTTTCTAGCACTTGTTAATTTTTTTCTCTCACCCACTGCATTCAAATAGAATTACGTATCAATTATGTACTTGACAGGTACAGCTTTGGGAGGGATGGAAATAAAATTGGGGAATTTATAATCTGGTTGAGTTAATAAGTAATTCGTATAAGAGGCAGTAAAGTAAGTGAATGAGGGCAGCGTTGCTTGAAAACCAAAATGAGATCCATAGAAAATCTATCTATAGGGCGGTTCACAGTGGGAAGGGGGAATGACTGTATAATGCCCTTCTAAGAACGTGCAAATGAAGTTATCTTCCAGAAGTTAAACTAGAGTTGCTTACGATGTGATTAGATATCTGTAGAAGTAACCCAAGAGACTTTCTCTTAACAGTGGTATTCAAAATCAGGGGCGCCTGGGTGGCTCAGTCAGTTAATCATCTGGCTTCGGCTCAGGTCGTGGTCCCAGGGTCCTGGAATCGAGCCCCGCATTGGGCTCTCTGCTCAGCGGGGAGCCTGCTTCTCTCTCTCCTTCTGCTTGCCGCTCCCCCTGCTTGTGCTCTCTCTCTCTGTCAAATAAATAAATAAAATCTTTAAAAAAATGTTCAAAATCATAATCAAATTGATTTGGGGGGTAAAAGCAGAACCTTGAGTCCTGACTCAAAGACTCTTCTCCCCATTCCTGCGTCATCTCCTACATTCAGTGACCTCCATCCATTGTGGACCTCAGCATCTGCAACATTGTTCTCTGAACGTTTAAAAACTCTATATCACTCTGTGACCATAGCTCCCTTTCTTCATTTTGCCAGTTCCTGGATCATCACACAGGTATTTGTGTGCATCAAGACCTCTTCTCATTCAACTGCTTCTTTCTCTCCTGATTGATCATCAGCCTGAAGGTTTCATGATCTTCCATCTGTCTGCCATTTGGACACCATGATATACTACTTCTTCCTCTCTGTTCGCATGATTCTTAAATTTCCAACCTTTTGTCCTCCTGTACCATGTGACCCAGAATTCCCACCCTTGTATCAGTCTCCATCTTCACTCCTGTGCTTGGTCTGGGAGAGAAAAAACCCAGGAATAAGTTCATGGGCACCACCAGAAGTTCTGGGATTTCTATCTTCAGCTGAGCCCTCAGAACAGTTTGGCAATCTGTCTCCCTGTCCTGCTCCTTCATTGACAGCTCACATCCCTGTCATACCTCAGCCTGTCCCTCAGAAAGTAGGCTTTCTACTGCATAGAAAATATTGAAGCCAAGGGTTTACATGTTTAAACCTCCTCCTACATGTTGTCCCTCTATATAGACCCCGACCTAAACCTTTATATCTCCTACAATGTCATCATTCCTGTGTTCTTTGTTGCATCTTTTATTCTCCTGTATTTTTAGCTTTTTTCTATTTCTTCCCCCCCTCAGTCCTATCTGACCTGTGAACATGTTCAAATAGATCTTATTGAACAAACACACAAACATTTAGAGGTCCTTTTACTGTCTGCTGTTTCTTTCTTCTTCCTGCATTTCTTTCTTTCTTTTTTTAAAGATTTATTTCTTTATTTGGGGGGGGGGCAGAGGGAGAAGGAGAGGGAAAGAATCTTAAGGAGACTCCACGCTGAGCATGGAGCCCTACATGGGGCTCGAACTCTTCCTGCATTTCCATGCTACTTAAATGTTAATCTATGTAATTTAATGTTAATCTATGTGGGTGTCTTCCTCATCCACCTTTGCACTTCTTTTCCATTTTGTACTGAATCAGTGCTCATCCAGGGAGATCCTTGTTGCGAAATCAATGGCCTCTTCTCAACTCACGTCTTACCTCCACTTAATTTGATATCTGATTACTCTTCTCTTTTGGCGTGTCTCTTTGGATAACGTTTTCTCTTCTCTGGTGCTATTCTCTCCTATTTCTCCTTTTACCTATCTGATCATTTCTTCTCATGATTTTCTTGAGCTCCTATTCTTGCATGACTTTTAGAGGCTGAAATTCCTGGGGATCCTGTCCTTGGCTTTCCTCTGCTGACTCTCTCTGCAAAAATCTCAGCCCCTCCCCAGTGACTAGTGGGTGGATGAGTGTGATACATGATCTCAGCATAACTGAAAT
>NW_023270807.1:13074533-13082380 GCF_011800145.1 Mirounga leonina
ACTAGTGGGTGGATGAGTGTGATACATGATCTCAGCATAACTGAAATGGAAGAGGAGAGGTTCTCCAAAGAGTGGGGGGGGGTGCCATTACCAGGAAAAATGGGCAAGCAGAGCTGAGCTGACAAAACAACAAAGGTCAGCCACATCACGTGTAAGTCATTTCTAGTTATCATCATCTTCCACGAGGAACTTCCCTTTTGACAGTTAAGACGGTTCAGAGAGAAGGAATCCTGATTAAGGGGAAATTAATCTGGACCTTGAAAGACAGCTAAGATCTGACTAATGAAGGAGGGAGAAAGATTCTTGATTTGGAGTGAAGGCATCAAGTTGGAAATGTGCATAGGTTGTGTGTATGTGTGAGGACGTGCAGAGATAGTGGAGGGATGGGGGATCACTGAGGAATTTCTTAACACCCCCTGTTGCAAGCAGGTGGGCTCCCGGGCTAGGATAATGAAGAGAAAGGATATAAGAGAATTTCAGAAGAAACCTAGATAGTACTTGACAATTTTCTGAGTAAATCTCTCATTCACAAATATTTTTGAGCCCTACCATGCCCATGGCTTTGAACTAGATGTTAAAAGGGATTTAAAGATGACTCAGAGACAGTGCTGGACATGAAGTTCCCTGAGAGAGGAGGTACTTGTTTACATAAATAGCACTAATACAGCTAGAAAGTGGAAAAGGTCAAAAGAACAGGGCAGAGGAGGGGTACCATGTGGTCTAAATATGGAATGGTCACTTCTAGCTTGTTGGGGGGATGCGGGCTGAGGGGCAAACAGGTTTGCTGTCTTCTGATTGAATCGTGATTTTTGTAATGCTTTGCACTTTACTTCAGATGATACTTTCATATGCTTCCCCTTGTCCATGTGTATATAATGGTTTATTCACTTATTTCTCTATTATCTATTCTATTGTTCTGTATCTGTCATCTGTCTATATATCACCTAGCTATTCTTTTCATAAATCCATCTATACATACCATACATATGTGATTATGAGTATTTTTTATTTCTTTTGTACATGTTTCCATACTTTAAAATCTTACACAATGGACAGACATGGTCTTATATTTAGGAAAAAATACAATTGGAAAAGAAATGAAGGAAAACCTCCACCTACTAAGATGCTGGTAGCTCTAGAACTTCCCACTCAGGGGCTTGCCAGTTTTCTCCATCTCCCAGTCATTTCTTTAGTGTCTAAGGCATCCCTAAAGGTGCCCTGGGAGATGCTCGAACTCGACCTTCTTCCTTCTCCCCTGGACTGCTGGCGTGGCCAGGCTGTGTGCAGAGGGCCGGAAGAGGGGCCCATGCTGCAGCCAGGACAGGTTCTCCCGGCCAGCGGGGGGCTGAGGGCCGCCGTGTTCCTTTCTCCAGGGCTGAGCCCGAGTGCCGGGACCACCGGCGCACCGCCAGGCAGAAGGGGCTGCCTCTGGACCAGCAGGACGAAGACTGGGAGGCCAAGAAAAGGGAGCTGGAGCTGTCTCTCCCTTCCTCGAATCAAAACACTAATAAGAAAAAGAATAAGACAATCCGAGGCCCCACCAGGCCGGGCCATCCGAAGGAGAGAAGAGCGTGAGAAGGAGAGCATCCTCGACGGCTCTAGCACGCATATCTGCTGCGGGGGACGGTCCCTGGACCAGAGTAGAAGTTGTGAGACCTGTGCTGTCCTTACGTGATTTTACTTATGACCATTACCCAGACGCCTTAACTACCGGTAGCTTAGGACCTGGCATTCGGTCTGAAACCTTGCTGGGTGTTCTCTAACCGAGCTGTTTCCTCCCTGCTGATACGCGCTATCCACAGGAAGTGCCAGAAAGGGCCGAGCATTCGCTGCTTGTATGTGATCACCAGTCATTTGCCCGTCAGCATCCCCTGGCCTGCTATGTGCCATTAGAGAATGTCAGGGGGGCAACAAAAGCGCTGTCCCTAAGGAAACTTGATGGTTTCAATGAAAAGAAAAAAGTAACAAAATCTCAGAAATCTCCTACATACTCAGTATAGTTAATCTGCGACAAAATGATTTGTTGTCACATAAACCAAGCAAAGAGATGAACAAATGTAGCTCCCAGGTTCCAGCTACGATTTTCCTTCGTGGGGTTCACAATCCCAGCCTGGTCAATGATCTCTTCTCCATAGGAAGAACAATCTGGGCGATAGACTAACTCGGTGAGCAAGAACTGGGAACGCCGACGAGAATTAGTTCCATCCCACATAACGAATGAGAGGTAGCATAAAAACTGGAACATGTGATTACGGCCCTACTTGTTCAGCGTACATGTTAGGAAATCTAAATACAGATCAGGTATTTCCAGTGAAAATGTCGCATCCAACATGTGCTCTACATGTGAAATATGTACCCGATTTTGAATACTTAGGACAAAAAATGTAAAACAGCTCATTCACAATATTATCGATTACGGGTCGAAATGATCATATTTTGGATATTGGGTTAAATAAAATGTATCACTCACATGAATTTTACCCTCTTTCTCTCCACTTTTTAAAATATGTGGCTGCTAGAATGTTTAAAATTACATGGGTGGCTTGCTTTGTTTATTTGTTTGTTTGTTTTTTGGCCTATCAGACAGCCCTGCTGTAGAAACCAGAAAATATTTAGGGTCTCCACCAGGCAGCTGGCTTGGTGCACTCCAACTGGTTACTCCACACGCCAGGTTTACTAGTTTTTCTACCTAAATCAATGTCTTTGGGCACCTAACATCTTCATTACACATTCCTCAATTAATGCTTATGTTAATACAGGCCACGCTTGGTTTGAATTCTCTGAAATGAATAAATGCTTGAACCTCTGCTAGGAAAGTAGTACAGCTGTGGAGGATACCTTTTCTAGTTTGTATCCATCCTGAGCATCAATCCCCTTTCTCTGTGCTCAGCAGTTCCCAGAGGGGGTTCCGGCTTGCCGTGCTCCTATTGGTCCTCTACCGGCGTATGAACTTCGGAAGACACCTCACTCAAGCTGGACCAGTCGGATTCTTTTCCTGGGAGTCAGCTGGTTCTGGCATCTGAGACTAAGCTCTGGGTACAGGGGGGTCTCCAACTCTGTCCTGATCTGCCCCCCGGTGCCCTCGACATCTGCAGAGTCCATCCTCTCTCAGAGTTCACATTTCCCCCTACTGCTAGCCACAGCCCATGCAGAGGATTGTAGGTGGAGACGGGGTGGGGGTGGAGTGGGAAAAGGCCCAGGCTGCAACACTGAGCACCCCCGAGTTGGGAAAGAGAAAGGCCTGTAGTTTCCCCCCTCATCCTGAGACCCAGTCTTCTCAGGGGTCCCCCCACCCTCCACCGATGAGCCCCTCCCTCACTGGGCCCTCATTCTCCTCAGCCACATCAAAGAGTCCCCTCTCCACAATTTCCCCTCCACCCTCGGCACTGGCCACATCCTCAGAAAGGCGTAGACAGGGCCTGTGACTGAGCTGGGCTGGGGGTGGGGAGGTGGGGGCGGGACTGGGTTCTGCACTTCCCCTCTTGGCTGGGCCCTCCTGTGGGCCGCTACCTCCCTGTGCATCCTCAAGAGCAGAGGGGTCTCCACTCCCACCTCTGTCCTCATCATTGCCTCTGGCCCCTGAGCTACCCACAGCAGGTCTTCCTCTGGAATAATATGTCCCCTTGAGCACCAGCTGCCATGTGCTGGGCTGAAAAAAACAGCAGGGAAATCTTGTCCAGAGATTGGACATGGAGGGTGGCAGTCTCGCCTGGTGTGGTTAGGCACTCATTTCAGAGGAACATTGATGACCAGAGCTCATGGGCCAGGGCCTGGGGCAGGTGGAGGAACTGGGAAAACTTGGGGCTGAGCCTGCCTCCCAGGCCTGCCCCCTCAGCCTTGGTATGCTCCTTGGAGGAGAATTAATAGAGGCAGGAGCAGTATACACAGGTGGGTATTTTAACAGCCAGGTCTCCCACAATGAAACTGGCTGCTCTGGAGGTGTCCAAATGGAGATGGGTGAGCACATTTTGAGGATACACAAGACTTACCCATAGGAGTAAGCTGGACTCAGGAATTTCTGTGGCCTCTCTCAGATTTCACATCCCCACCTGGATAATAAAAAAAAAGGGGGAGGGGATTAAAATATTCTTCTCCTGGTAAGTTGAAAAGGAATCATGAGAGGATAGACCAGTAGCATATAACCTTAGAAGTATGGAGTGGCTCATTCTACACAGGGCTGAGGAAGTGTCGGAAGGTGCTCCACAGAGACAGAGAGAAGACTGAGGTAAAAGATGGTGGGTGTGGTGGAGTGGGACGTGGGGACACGCATGCACATGCACAGCTTTCTAGTTTCCAGTTCTGGTTCTGTACTCAGGAAATCTGTTGAACACTGCTTTCATAATAATATTTCCTCTTTTGCTTACAGCCTATTGAATTGGTTTCTCCCCCTTTTTTCTCCAGCAGTCTTTTCTAATAAGTACAGTATTTTATGATCATGGGCTTATGAGCCAAGTGAGCTTAGGTTTATATCCTCCTCTATGAAACAGGCAAAATAATCCTTCCTTCCTGGGGTTGCAGTGGGGACGAGATGAGATGTATGGACTAGCGCTGCCATTGGCACTCTGTAGCAGTCCTTGTGATGGGTATGATGTTACTGTAGGAGTAGGCTCAGTTTTTTCCTAAGAATCCCAAAGCGGGCCAGGAATAATGCCCTGTATGGGTCAAATGAGGCTCTCCATTGTCCAGTCCATAAATACGCCCTGTCTAGTTTCATGGCATGGCTCGTAGTCTGTCTTCCATTGGCCAGACACACCTGGACCAAACTGATAAGTGTTTTCAAGGTCCTTTACTGGGGCCATACCCCCATGGCCTCCTGCTGTCCTTGCTGACTCCTCCTTTCATTGTTCATCTCACCGAGGCATTGGGAAGAGAAAGAGATTGTGCATAGTAAATGGGAACAACAGGAAGTGGACGCTATGAAGAAATTGCTGCAATGTGGATTCTGTACTAAGCATGTTTTGTATCTAATCTTCATGACGCCCCTGCAAGACAGGTCTTACTATCCCCCAGTGACATCACAAATTGCAATTCTGAGAGGTTGCATGACTTGCACTAGGCCACCGGGCTAACACTCCTATAGTCCTGAAAGCCTGCCTGGGTTAGAGGGAGTCCTAACCTTCAGGTGGCAGATCACGGTCAGGTTGCTCAACTTTTCTAGATTCCTCACCTGTAAGCTGAATTCTTTTTTAAAGATGTTATTTACTTATTTATTTACTTATTTGACAGACAGAGAGCAAGAGTGAGCATACAAGCAAGGGGGAGCAGCAGAGGGAAAGAGAGAAGCAGGCTTCCTGCTGAGCAGGGAGCCCGATGCGGAGCTTGATCCCAGGATCCTGAGATCATGACCTGAGCCGAAGGCAGACACTTAACCGACTGAGCCACCCAGGCACCCCTCTAAACTGAATTTTAGCCGAGTTCTCAACAATTCTGAGAATTTGAGACAGAAGCCATGCATCCTCCATTTTATTTTTTTTAAGATTTATTTATTTATTTTGGGAGGAGGGGCAGAGGGAGAGAGAGAACCCCAAGCAGACTCCCCACCAAGCGCAGAGACCCACATGGGGCTTGATTCCACCCCCCTGAGATCATGACCTGAGCCGAAAGCAAGAGACCGACACTCAACTGATTGAGCCACCCAGGTGCCCCTCAATATCCTCCATTTTAAATAACCCTCTTAGCAATGCTTACTCTCTTTTATTCTCTGTGTTATCAGAACCATGACTAGCTGAGGTGCTTGCTGAAGGCAAAGGAAATCCAGAATGGGCAGTGTAAGTAGGTAGTAACAAATACCAACTATGAGCATGTGATCAGTTACTCTCATGAGTATTCCTCCCTATTTTGTTATGAACATGTTTGTCGTGTGTGTGTGTGTGTGTGCACGTGCATGTGCGTGTGTGTATGCAAAATGATACAGCCACTTGGGAAAATATTTTGGCAGTTTCTTATATAGTTAAATATATTCTTAGCATATGACTCAGCAACTCCACTCCTAGATATGCACCCAAGTGGAATGAAACTTACATTCATATAAAATCTGCATGTAAGTATTCATAGCTGTTTTATTCATAATTGCCAGAAATTATGGGAACAATCTAAGTGTCCTTAACTGGTGCGTGGCTAAACAAACTTGGTCCATCAATACCATGAAATAAGTATTACTTAGTAGTAAAAGGGGACAGACTGATACACACAACAACATGCGTGAATCCCAAATGCATTATGCTAAATGTAAGAAGACCAGACTCAAAGGCCTGTTTGAATTATTTATAGGACAATCTGGAAAAGACACAACTAGGACAGAAAACACCAGTTGTTGCCAGGGACTGGAGATAGAGGGGAAGGCTATCTCCAAAGAGGCACAGGTAAGTTTTTAGGGTCATGTAACTGTTTCATATCTTGATAGTTGTTGTAGTTGTGTGATTATATGATACACTAAAAAATATAAACGTTCCTGTATGTAAATTATACCTTACTTTTTTTAGAGGAGGAAGGAATTAATGTTTACCTAACTCATACACTGAGATAAAGACTTTCAAAATACCAGGAGGTCCATAAGAGCTGAGGGGGGGAAAGGCAATATACATCAGAAATTTTTAGAGAAATTCTTTGGAAATATTAAGAGTTCAGTGAATTCCCTAATTGGCATCAGAATCACCTTTGGGATTTATAAAAAATACATGGATTTTACTTCAGAGACTCTAATTCAGTAAGTCATGGTTAGGTCCCAGGAATTTCTATTTCTTCAATATTCACTAAATTATTGTGAAACCCATCTAGGTTTAGAACTCCTGAGACAGAATTGCTAACGTCCTTTCCAAACTAAGCATTCCTGTGATGGCATAGAATTTCAGACATATGTAAACTTCTCTGGGGGAGGAAAAAAACCACCTTTACTTTTACTAATACTGACTGGTATTTAGCATTTCCTTCAACTGTGAGTTTGGGTAACAAAATTCAAATATTAACAATTTCTATGACTTTGCTGCACACAGACATCTCATAAATTTTCATTCAATATTAACATCATATTATAAATCATGACATTTCAGATTATGAAATATCCAGATGATATTTCAGATAGCTTGAAATAACATTAACACTCGTCATTAGTTGGAAATTATAGTAACTTCTGGAAGAATCCATTTTGATAATTGCATTTTAATAAAATTAGTTTTCTTTACTATCTTCTGCATTTTGTTTTCTTAATTTAAAAACGCTTTTTCTAGAAGAGGTCCAATGCTTTACCATATGGCCAAAGGGACTCATGGCACAAAACACTTAAGCATTTCGAAGGTAAGATTTGAATTACGATGGTTCCCATAACTGCAGACACACCCATATGTAAATGAAAGCAGAGGGGAAGACTAGCCTAAAATACAAATAGTGATTGGGTCTTGGTTCATCCAAGGTATTTCTGGTGAACAACGCCCTTCTGCTCAGTCGGATTGGCAAGGGAATTTGTTTACTTGTTTGAGCCAAGTTGACAGGTTGAGGGTAATAAGCCTGGGTCTTGAGAGGCACGCTGAGCCATCTGAGCAATCCCGTATCACACGAGTGCTGATACTCACACGTATGCACCTGATGGAACTTCTTCCCCTCCTATTTCAAGAACATAAAAACAAAACAAAGAAATAAATAAAACCCAGACAAGGTTGTGAACTGAGTTCAGAGGCACAGATTTGTAAAGTTATGGAATACACACAAATACACACTCCACATGTAAACATACACTCAAAATCAAACTGTAAATATTAAACTCTATGGAAGAAGGGCCACATAATTTACATGTTCTCTTTTAAGATACTGTATTTAAAGTTCTGGTCATAGCAGGGGCGCCTGGGTGGCTC
>NW_023270807.1:13082780-13302314 GCF_011800145.1 Mirounga leonina
TCCCTCTGCCTCTGCCCCCCCCCCCCCCCCCCCCCCCCCCCCCCCCCGCTCATGCGCACGCTCTCTCTCTCTCTCTCAAATAAATAAACAAAATCTTAAAAAAAAAAAAAAGTTCTAGTCATAGTAGAATGAATAAGCCCTGAGGTGTTTTTTTGTTGTTGTTGTTTCATTTGGCTATAAAAGACGTTAATTGCCTACGGAAAAACATCCCCAGTGGAAATTAACAAAGATTGGTCAAAGTGAAGGCATAACGCCCCTGTTTGGAAAAGTGCCATGTAAGAGGGCATGAGAACATAAGGCTTAAAGTCTTAAGCTGCAGCCTGAGAGAGATGGACCAGTGCTTCTCAGCGAAGTGCCTCTGAGCCGGGGGCTTACCTTCGTGAGCCCGATTGTTCATCCGTAGGGCGGGATCCTGCCTGCTGCATTGGCTCTTGTAATGACTGGACGGTATGTTGCCAGGAGAAAAGACTGAGAAAATTTGATGGGAGAAGACTTTCTCAAAATTAATCAAAATCAAAGGCTTCCATAAAAAATAAGATCGATCCATGGAAAAAGAGAGGGATAGAGGCTAGGTGGTTCGATGTGTGGCAAAGTAAGCAGTGAGAGCTAGGAGAAAACAAGTATAAGGGTGTTTTTTCTTATGCTTAAAAGTTTTCTAAATACAATGTTGGGGGGAGGGAACCTAGAGGCTTTTCTATAGCAGCGAGTGGCCTTTGGAAATGTCGATGGTGCCCCTGAGCCCAGGAAATAAGGAACAATTGCCTCAGCGTTCTGCTGTGTAGTTGGGTCTCCAGACCTGGTATAGAGAAGACCCATTTGGGCAAGGCCAAGTAATTCTGTTTTCAAGCATTTTGAACTTGAGCAATTCGGTTAGCCAGCCTCATCGTCCTTTTCATCATTTGCAAACAGTGAATATTATGCCTGTCTCTTAGGACTGAATGCAAATGTACCTGGCACCTCTGATTAGGGATATGATTAGGAGATAACAATTAGTACTATTCTTATTATCAGAGTAAAAAAAAAAACCCTTAAAATTCATCTAGCCTCTCATTTAACAGATGAACAAGCAGATGCTCAGAGGGGAAACGTGATTTCCCCAAAGTCACAAGCTGATTAGTCATAGAACCAGAACTTGCATTCAGATCTTCTGTATTCCAGTCCAGTAATCTCTCATCGCTCTTTCTCCTGAGACCTGTTTCTTCCACCTTATAAAATGACATGAACCAACTCCATGGCAATCAGTTATCCTCAATAATTCCCATGCAAACGAGCAAATGCCCAGTAAGAGACAGCCGGAGGCTGGAATGGTGGAGTGTTCTCCCCTGCTGGCTTTGCTGATCTGCCATCAATCCTCGGGCAGTCCCAGATTCCACAGGATCAAGAGACTTTGGGGGCAGCCAGCTTTGAGCCGTCCAGGGATCTTGGGCCTGAGAAGCAGCATGGTTCTTCAGTTTGGGCCCTGCGGCATGCTGTCCTAGCACTTGGCACCTTCAGGGGTATAGCAGCAGCCCCTCAGCAAGTCATTCCTTGTCCCATCTCATTTGACCAGACCAGGGCAAAGAAGGAGCTCCTCCTGGAATATGACTGGGGTCCTAAGGCCTGCCTGTTCCCACACAGGCTCCCCCATGTTGGGCTCAAGAGCTCCAAATTCTTGCTCCGTTTGCAGAAGGGAAATCAGAGAACTTCTATCCCCTTGCAATCACATCACTGTTTAACAACTTTCCACCAAGGGTTCAGAAATTGGAGAAAAGAGCTTCTACGGTCTGAGTCATTTTCCCATCTCTGGCCTGCTCCCACCAGGACATTTCTCTGGCCTCGTCCAACACATGTGCACATCGTGCTAGTCTTGGAGAAAATTCATCTACAAAGATTTCTTTTTTAATGTTCAGTATAGAAATGCTCATGGCTACATGATTCTGGGCTTCCTTATCTGTTGCCGGGAAACTTGATGAGTGCAAATCCTGAAGAATCTAAAGTAACAAAATAACTTTCCACGGAGAAGGTAGAGTGGCGTAGGAAACCGTGAAATGTCAAGTCTGGATATTATTGCTTTTATAAAAATGTGAAGCTACATAAGATTTTGGGGTGTCTTTCCCGCCATCAGAAAAATCTCTGGAGCTGGCTGGCAAAGAGCCAACAGACACTGGATGCATTCCTTAAAACAAAAACAAAATTATTGAGGTATAACTTAACACGCCATGGCTATGGCTCTCATTTCAAGTGTACCATTCAACAATTTTTAGTTAACTTATAGAATTGTGCAACTATTATCCCAATCCAATTTGAAATCATTTCAATCACACCAGAAATTCCTCCTGCCCTTTAGGCAGGCACTCCCCATTCCCACTCCCAGTCCCTGGCAAACACCAATCTGCTTTCTTTCTCTGTAGATTTCCCTTTTCTAGAAACTGCATACAGATGGGTAGGTGGGTTCTTAAGGGCAGATAATCGTATCTCTATTACTCATAAATTCAATCAACCACTTCACAATGTATATTATGCATGCTAGTTGTTTGTCCTAACGCAAGTGAAAGAGACTAGTTCCTGTCCAGCTAGGAAGGCAGGAAGTTAAACTACTAAAACCAAGGAAGGTGATGGTCTGTGACAGGGGAGGGCCAAAGCTCTCTGGGAACGCTTATCTGGAGCTCATAAAGTAGTTTGGAGAAGTCCGAGGAGGCCTCTTGGAGGAAGCGGCATGTGAATGAAAAACCAAAGGGTAGGCTGGAGGCAAGCAGGAGAGTCGGGCGAGAACTCTGCAGGCCAGCCGTAGAGGATATGTGTTGAGTCTGAGGGACCAAAGCACGTTTGACAAGGTTGAAATATAATGTGTGTGAAGGAGCAAGGAAGGCCAGGGGACATGGTGACCATGGGGGGGTGACCTTGGTGGGGGTGTAAAGCCAGGTCACAATTGGCCATGGTGTGATGCTTGGATGGTGTTCTGAAGGCAGTGAGAAGCCTCTGAGGAGCTTTAGGTAGGGTTGGATGTGACATGGCAAACGAACAGGAGCAGGGCTAGGAAAGTGCTGAAATAACCCAAGCAAGAGATGCCACTGGAAGGCAGCATAGCCATGTGGTTAAGAGCTCCGGATTCTTCTGAAGAAGACATACAGATAGGCAACAGTTTTTGGTGGTGCAGGAAGAGAAGTAATAAGGAATCAGCTAACACAATTACGAAAGCTGGCAAATCCAAAATCTACAGAGCCAAAGTTCCAGTTCAAGTCCAAAAGGTGGCAGGCTATTGTAGTAGCAGGATGAGTGGATGTCTCAGTTAAAAGGCCACCATGCAGGAGAATTCTCTCTTACTTTGGGGAGAGTCAGCCTTTTCTTCTATTCAGACCTTCAACTGATTGGATGAGGCCCACCCACAGTATAGAAGGCAATCTGCTTACTCAGTCTATCAATTTAAATGTTAATCTCATTCAACAATACCCTCACAGAAAGACCCAGAATAATGTTTTACCAAATACCTGGGCACGTTGTGGCCCAGTCAAATTGACACATAAAATTAACCATCATCTGGGTTCATAAGAAAAGTGGTGCCATTTTATAAAGGGGAGTCAGGGAAGTTATCTCCAAGGAGAGGCCATTTGAATAGTGACTTAAATGAAGTAAAAGCAAGAAGCTGTGTTGGTGGGCCCTTCCAGGTGGAGGGAATAATAAGTATCCAGGGCCAGTCCAGAACATCTGAGCTAGGGTAAGAAGCCGCTATGGCCGGAGTAGGAAGCCAGTGGGGGGTGCCTCAGGGGAGGTGCTGAGGTTGGAGAGGTGGACAGCAGCAGGTTCATGTGAACCTTGGGGACCACAGTGAAAATTGGGCATTTCATTTTAAGGATCACGGAAAACTATTGCGGAGTTTTGGGTACATCTCTCTGGCTACTGTGCTGAGGATAGGTTGTAGAGGTCAAGGGTGGAAGCAAGGACACCAGTCACTTGAGCTTATTGCCATAATCAAGCTAGAGATGACGGTGGCTTGGGCTGTAGCGAAGTCCATGAGAAGCAGCCGGATTAGGGGTGTACTTTGTAGGGAGAGCAGAGGACCTGGTGGGAAAGTGATAGACACATTAATAGAAAATAGACAAATGCTCAGGATGTGCCCCATCAACCCTTTTCACAGACCTTGATTATGCTTGATGACAATTCAGCTTTCACAGAGGATATCCTTTTGCTGGGGTGGCCTCTGTCAGCTGATTATTTTTCTGAATGGCTGTGGATGTGCTCACTCTTCTGGAAAGTTGCTCTTGCTTTATTCATCACTATATGCTTCTGTCTGTTTGCCAGGAAAGCTAGCTCTGCACGTGCTGCCTTCACTATATCTTGGTCGCTCAGCTTAGCTTTGCGAGAGCTTCTTGGCTAAATATCATGGACTTGTTTGTCTGGTTTTCTTATTTTTCCAGAGCACTACAAGGTTATTGAGGTATAATTTACATAAGTCAAATGCACAAAGCTTAAGTGGACAGTGTAATGTGTGTACCTGTGAAAGCTACACCATAAACAGGATTAGAACATTCCCACTGCCCAAGACAGTTTCCCCAAGCCCGCTCCCAGTCTGTCTGTACCACCCTGGTCCTGTCCCCACCAACCTCTGTCCTGATACCTATCACCATAAAGTAGTTTGGCGTATTCAACTTCATATAGTAAAATCATTAGAATGCCTTATTTTGTGTCTGGCTTCTTTCATTCAGCATGATGTATTTGAGATTCATCTGTGTTATTGATTGTGTCGGTAGTTTGTTCCCTGGGTAAATATAGAGTAATTTATTTATTAATTCACCACTTGGTGGCCATTTGAGTGGCTTAAAGTTTGAGGTCATTATAATTAAACTGCAGTAAAACATTATTCACAACAGCCACGATATCGAAATAACCTGCATGTCCATTGACAGGTGAATGGATAAAGAAGATGTGGTGTATACACACAAGGGAATATTATTAAGCCTTACAAAGGAAGGAGATCCTGCGATATGGGACAACATGGCTGAATCTGGAGGACACTATGCTAAATAAAATAAACCATCACAAAAGGACAAATACTGCATGATTCCACCTATATGAGGTATCTAAACTAGCCAAACTCATAGAAGCAGAGCATAGAATGGTGGTTGCCAGGGTCTGGAGAGAGGAGGAAATTGGGAGTTGTTATTTAATGGGAAAAGAGTTGCAGTTATGCATGATGAATAAGTTCTAGAGATCTTCTGTATGACATTGTGCCTGTGGTTACCAATACTTATATTTTACGCTTAAAATTTTGCTAAAACCATAGCTCTGATGTCAAATGTTTTTACTACAATAAAAAATTGCAGTGAACATTGGGTGCATGACTTTTTATTTACACACATTTTCATTTCTCTTTGGTAAATACCCAGGAATGGAATTGCTTGGTCACAGGGAAGGTGTATGTTAAACTTTATTAGAGTTTTGTTCAATTTAGCTTTCATGTGTGGGAAGGCCCACAGGACACTTAAGAACTTTCCTCATCAGACCTTAGAAGGGAAACAATCCGTGGGGATAATGATAAAGATGCAAATGCTGATGAAGAGAAAGAGAGGAGAGCCATGATAATGGTGATGTCTTTGTAGTACTTACCATGGGTGGCTTTCTATGTATTAATTTATGAAATCCTTACAACACTGAGAGGTGGGTATTATTTATCCTCATCTTATAGTTGAAGAAACTGAGGCTGGGAGATGTTAATCTTTGTTCTCAAGGTCACTCAAACCCAAATTGAAAAAGCCCATGTTTTTCAACTAATTGTACCACCTCCTAAGGAGTCCTGTGGACATCATCTCTCACATCTTCTCCCGATGCCTTGACCATCCTTCTGGGTGACTGCTGTGTCTTTGATGGGACTTTCTGAGTCTTCTTTGAGTCCATTTGGCTTGGCCGCTGCCCTCTGGTGTGGGAAGTGCTGACCTCATGTCTTCTGGCCTGACAATGTCCCTTTGATTAGTTTGTTTGCCCTGTTCAGACCCCTTCCAGTTGGTCTCCCCGCCCCCCTTCCCCTCCCTTATCCCTACCCACTGCGCCCCATCCCTTCATCATCCCCACACCTCCACCACCAAACTGCCCTATAATTTACCTGGGGCCCATAACCGTGCACTTTTGAATCAACTTCACTCAACTGTTAGAAGAATCTTCCCCCAAAACTGCTTATTTGCTCTCCAAAATATTTTGTTGTTTTTGTGAAGAATTGTGCCCAGAATCATTTTTATAATGAAAGTGTTTGACTCAGTATCCTTATTTTGGTAAAGCCACCATGTAACATAAAAAATATGATGTTGCTAAGTACAGACATGCTGTTTATGTGGGTACCTTTCTTCTATTTGATGGGGATTTCAAATAAATACATTTCAGAAAAATTGGATTTGTTATTATTTCATTTTACCTTTTTCTTCTAGAGATATCTGATTATAGTTAAGATAATTAACACACATCCTGAATCCTGATTTTTCAGCAATAAACTCCTGCCTTTAACAATACATTCAGGTAGTCATTTTCATATATGCTAAATTAATCTCCATAAAACCCTCTGGGGTAGATTAAGCAGAATTAAATGGGAAACACAGCCATTAAGTAGGAACATGGCTAAGGAATGGGGGATTCTCTATAGTTTTGAATAGAACTTCAAGTCCAACTTCATATGAATTTCATATATTCCAGAACCCCAATATCATGGGTAAAATCACACATTCAACCTATTTGTGGAGATACTTTTTCTTAAAATTGAAATCAATCTGTACTAACAATTATTTTTTGAAATATCTCAATAGGTTACAGGCGCAGTTTAAATTATAATTCTGTGCTAACTGAAATTTCCCCGAAATTTAAGAGATGATTTCTGTGAAGCCAAGGCTCAGATGTTCAACTTGCTAGAAAGTAGGTGCCCCCTTGTGGACTGTAGAACACCAAAGAAAGATTTCAGTCATGAAGCTCTAAAAGTCTTAAATACGATGCACGTCCCTCACCAAAGTACACACCGAATCCCTAGCACAATTATTTACGAAAGTAAATAAAACCTTGAAAGTGGGTGGCTAAGCCTATTTAAGACGTCAAAGAACCTCAGAATGTTGGTATAACCTTAGATGTTAAGGTATAACATCATTTTACAGATAGGGAAACCAAAGCTCAAAGAATTGAAGTGACTTGTCCTCAAACCATAAAACATCACACCCTGAGGTGCTGACAAGAATTGAGGACCTTTCATGAAAGTAGCATTCACATGCTGAGCAACCATATAGATATGTGTCAAGAGAAACACATACAGATAGTATGGTAAATATAAAAACATTTATTAATACCCTACTGTTCTGTATTGTATGTCTTTGTAGTACTTACCATGGGTGGCTTTCTATGTATTAATTTATGAAATCCTTACAACACTGAGAGGTAGGTATTATTTATCCTCATCTTACAGTTGAAGAAACTTAACATGCTTAAGAAGAAACCTTAAACATGCTTGAGGTTTCCCACCCCACGTAGAGTGAATTGGTGGGGAGGCAGGTTAGGAGGGTGATGCAGTCATGGAAGGGAGTGATGATACTCACCTGAGGTGGGATGGGGAGATCTTGGGATGGGTGTGAAGCTGATAGTTTCGAGAACTGGTTATGAGGGTGAATCCACAGATTTACTGAGATTAATTGCTGGGAGAGGGAAAAGGCAGGGATGGTGCCTAAGTTTCTGGTTTGGGGCCATTGGGTGGATGGTAACCGAGGTAGGGAATAGGAGAACAAGAGCAGGCTTAAATGAATGGTGGTTTGAAATGATAACCAAAAAAGTTAATGGCTGGGTTATCTACATGTTTTTGTAGGATTAAGCCACACAGTCTGAAATGTTCTGTGAGAGTGTGTGTCCACATGGATATTTAATTGATAACAAGAGGATTAGAGAAGTCTGTGTCTGGCTTGCAAGTGTTGATGAGACTTAAAAAAAAAATGTCAAGGGTAACGGAAGGCTTGTTCTCTCATATTTTTCTCAATAAACTTTCATTATATCCCAGTTTCAAGATGAAATTATAATAGAATTTAGTAGCTCTAAATCACATAATAATTATGTTTAGTTTTAATTATGATCTCTTATTGATTCAAGCCTCCTTGTTTGATGTTTGTAACATCATGGCATTGGGGAGCAACTGTTTGGCCCATAGTCTTGATACTTAGACAAAGGCAATGTTCTGAACATTTCAGGTAGGCTATACCTTTGGGAAAGGGCTACATGTCAGATTCCTTGCTTAAAATATTATGCATTCTAGGGGTTTCAGAATTTTATAGGAGGTTCCAAAAAGTGGGAGAAGACTTTGGAACATTGGACAAAGATTGTTTAATGGTGGATTTTCAGGAACTGAGACACCTGATAAAGGACATGTCTTGGGGCCTAGAAGGGCTGAATACAGTGTCTCAAATCACACTTGAAATCGTCACCATTTTCCCCTCCTAGAGAGAAGGGGATAAAGCAGATAGAACATGGATTGTGGCATCAGACAGAGCTGAGTTTGAGAGCTGGTTATGGCTTATTGTGTGACCCTGTACAAATTATTAATCTTTCTTGGTCAAAATTTTCTAATCGATAACATAGATGAATAGTGATGATACCCATGTGATATTAGTCTTTTGGGGCTGCTGTAACCAACTGTCCAGACTCGGGGGCTTAAATAACAGAAATTTGTTTTCTCACAGTTCTGGAGGTTGGGAAGGCCAACATCCAGTTGCCGGCAAATTTGGTTTCTGGTGAGAGTGCTCTTCGTAGATTGCAGATGGCTAATTTCTTGCTCTCTCTTCATGTGACCTTTCCTCAATGCTTGCATTCAGAAAAAGAAGGAGTGCCTTCCTGATGTCTCTTACAAGGATCAGGGCCCTACCCTTAGGATTTCACCTGACCTTAATTACTTCTTTGGAGGCTCCATCTCCAAATACAGCCACATTGGGGCTAGGGCTTTGAACTTAAGGGCAGTGGTGGTGGACACATACATTCAGTCCATAGCATATATCCGAGGGCTTGCGTGAAGATCAAGTGAAGTAATGATGCTGAAAACTGGCTCTCTGTTCTGGTTGTAACACACAGATAACACAAGCTGACTTCTTTTGCTCCTTAAGAGATCTGTCATATCTGTGTTCATACCTGTTAACTCATTTGAAGGATTTACTACAGGGAACACATTTTGCCATGTATTATGGCTTGTGTCATAGCATCTAACAGAGAATGGAAGAATGGACCTTGCTTTGTCCAGGTTATTTGTCCTAATAGTCCTCACTTTTGTGTTGCCTTTTGTAAGCCACAAAAACATTGTACAATTATTTTGTTTTCTTCTTTTTCTTTCCTTAAAAAAATACCTACTGACTTTGGGCTTTGTTTGTTCCTCTTTCTCTTTAGGTGTAAATTTGTTGGTTATTTAAGATTTTTCTTATTTCTTTAGGTAGGCCTTTATCATTATGAACTTCCCACCTAAAACTGCTTTTGCTGTATCCCATAGATTTTGGTAAGTTGTATTTATATTTTCTTTCTTTTTTTCTTTCTAGTCATTTTGGTTCAAAGGGATCTGTAAGAGTAGTTCAAAACAATGCCTCCTTACTTAAAAACCGAATTCTGATTAGTCTTTTGTGCTTGCTTTACAACCTAAGTCTGTGATAATAAGTGCTGGGCATTTTCAGAGGGTTTTTTTAGCTTGGGTAGTTTTAGCAGCATCTTATGCAACATGATCGATTCTAGCAACCCTTTGCGTGCTAATAGTGGAATTTTTGGCAGCTTAGCAAATGAAAACTTGTGACTCAGAACTCCATAGGATTTTCTTTTTTTCTTTTCTTCTTTTTTTAGAAGAGAGAGAGCAAGAAAGCAGGGGAGGAAGCGAGAGAATCTCAAGCAGGAGGACACAGGGCTCGATCTCACGACCCCGAAATCATGACCTGAGCTAAAATCAAGAGTCAGTCGCTTACCTGACTGAGCCACCCCAGCACCCCAGGATTCCATAGGATTTTCATAACACGTGCAGTTGAGAATCATTTTTCAATTGTTAACATCCCATGATGATCAACATTATGTATGGCATTAAACATTTTTCTTGTGTAGTTTTTATTGGGATGTTCAAAAGAAAGTCTCCTACTTAGTTCATCATTTAAAGTTTGGCATAGGAAAGAATGGCTCTAACAATAATATTAAATATATTGACTGTATTGCGCCGTATTTCTGTGTTGTAAACTTTTTTTAAAGGTTTTTATTTTAATTCCAGTTAGTTAACATACAGTGTCTTATTAGTTTCAGGTGTTCAGTATAGTGATATATATATTTCCATCTTCACTTGTCTTAAGGTACTTTTTTGATTTCTCCTTCGATTTCTTCATTAACCGGTTGATTGCTCAGTAGCATGTTGTTTAATCACATATTTGTGATTTTTCAATTTTCTCTAGTCATTGATTTCTAATTTCATATCACTGTGGTTGGAAAAGATGCTTGATGTGATTTCAGTCTTTTTAAATTTATTGGGACTTGTACTGTGTCCTAACATGTGATCTACACTGGAGAACATTCCATATACACTTTAGAAGAATGTGTATTCTGCTGCTTTGTGATGGAATAATCTGTACTTATCTATTAAGTGCATCTATTCTAATGTGTCATTTATGGCCAATGTTCCCTTATTGATTCTCTAGATGATCTATCCATTGATGTAAGTGGAATATTAAAGTTCCCTATGATTATTGTATTGTTGTCACTTTCTCCCCCTTACGTCTGTTAATATTTGCTTTATATGTTTAGGTGCTTCTATGATGGGTGCATAAATATTTAAAATTTTATATCCCTTGTTACATTGACCCCTTTATCATTATATAATGCCCTTCTATGTCTTTTTTATAGTCTTTGTTTTAAAGTTTATTTTGTCTGATATCAGTATAATTTCCCTAGCTTTCTTTTCATTTCCATTTGCTTGGAACATCTTTTTTCCATCCCTTCGCTTTTAGTCTGTGTGTGTTCTGACAGCTGAAGGGCATCTCTTGTAGGGAGCATATAGATGGATCTTGAGTTTTTGTTTGTTTGTTTATTCATTCAGTCATTTTCTGTCTTTTGATCAGAGAATTTAGTGCATTTACATGGAAAGTAATTATTGATAGATATGTACTTACTGCCATTTTGTTCATTGTTTTCTGCCTGTTTTGTAGTTCCTCTCTGTTCTTTTCTTCTCTTGTTCTCTTCCCTTGTGATTTAGTGATTTCTTTAGTATTAGGCTTAGATTCCTTTCTTCTTATCTTCTGTGTATCTACTATAGGTTTTTGTTTTGTGGTTATCGTGAGGCTTGCATCCTATGTGTATAGCAGTCTATTTTAGGTTGATAGTGATTTAAGCTTAAATACATTCTAAAACCCTATATTTTTATCCCCCATTTTATGTTTTTGATGCCACATTTTACATCTTTATATTTTTGTATCCCTTAGCTGATTATTGTAGTTAGAGTTATTTTTACTACTTTTGTCTTTTAGCTTTCATTCTAGCTTTGTAAGTGATTAATCCACAACTTCTACTGTATATTTACCTTTGCCAGTGAGATTTATACTTTCATATATTTTCTTATTACTAATTAACGCCCTTTCTTTTCAACTTAAAGAAGTCCCTTTAACAGGGACGCCTGGGTGGCTCAGTCGGTTAAGCGTCTGCCTTCGGCTCAGGTCATGATCCCAGGGTCCTGGGATCGAGTCCCACATCGGGCTCCCTGCTCCATGGGGAGCCTGCTTCTCCCTCTGCCTCTGCCTCTCTGTCTCTCTCTCATGAATAAATAAATTAAAAAAAAAAAAAAAAGAAGTCCCTTTAACATTTCTTGTAAGGTCAGTTTAATGGTAATAAACTCCTTTAGCTTTTGTTTATCCAGAAAGCTCTATCTCTTCTTCAATTCTGAATGATAATCTTTCCAAGGAGAGTCTTCTCAGTTGGAAGTTTTTCCCTTTCTGCACTTTGAGTACATCCTACCATTCCCTCTGCCCTGCAAAGTCTCTGCTGAAAACTCTGCTGATAATCTAATGGGGGGCTGCTTTGTGTGTAACAAGCTTTTATCTCTTGCTGCTTTTAAGATTCTCTCTTTAATTTTTAACATTTTAATTATAATGTGTCCTGATGTGAATTGTTTTGGGTTCATCTTATTTGGAACTTTCTGGCATTCCTAGATCTGGATGTCTGTTTCCTTCCCCAAGTGAGGAAAATTTTCAGGCATTATTTCTTCAGATAAGCTTTCTATCCCTTTTTTCTCTCTCTTGTCCTTCTGGGAACCCTATAATGCAAATGTTATTCTGCTTGACGTTTTCCTATAGGTTTCTTAAGCTACCTTTGCTGTTTTAAATTCTTTTTCTCTTTCTGCTGCTCTGGGTGAGTTACAATGCCTTGTATTCTAGGTAACTTATCCTTTCTTCTGCTTCATCCATCTGCTAATAAACATTTCTAGCATAGTTTTTGGTTCGGTTATTGGATTCTTCAGCTCTGTGTCTTCTGCTTGCTACTTTCTCATATTTTCTATCTCAGTTGAAGTTCTCACTGTATTCATCCATTTTTCTCTCAAGTTCAGTAAACATTTTTATGACCATCACTTTAAACTATTTATCAGATAAATTGCTAATCTCTGTTGCATTATGGTTTTTTCCTGAGGTTTCGTCTAATTCTTTCATTTGGAACATATTCCTCTGTTTCCTCATTCTGCTATTTTGTCTGTGTTTATTTCTATATATTAGGCAAAACAGCCATCTCTCTCATTCTTCGAGGAGTGACCTTGTAGAGGTGAGACTTATCTTTCCACTTTGCCCTAGCTCTTGGTGGTGTCTTAAACCTTTGGATTGTCTAAGCAGTTTGATTTATTCTTGATAGGTCCCAGTTGTTGAGGGTGTGCCAAGACCTGTCAATATTTCAAATGGGAGGGCAAGGTGTATCTCAGTTAGCACCTAGTTTCGGGTTGATTGGAAGCCAGACCTTAGCAGAAGATTTTAAAGTATGCAAATATATATGGTGAGCACTGTGAATTGTGTAAGACTGATGAATCACAGACCTGTACCTCTGAAACAAATAATACATTATATGTTAAAAAAAAAAAAAAAAAAAAAAAAAGAAGAAGAAGAAGATAGCAGGAAGGGAAAAATGAAGGGGGGAAATAAAATACACCCAAAATCTAGTGTGTGGCACTGATCTATGCACCAGCCTGATCATATTTGATCATATTCTGTTTTTTGTTTGGTTTGTTTTTATCTTTTTCTTTTTCTTTTTTCTTTCTTTCTCTTTCTTTTCCCCTGGTTTCAGGTCTTTTCTGATTTGTTTAGAGTATATTTTCTGCGGACGTTGTTACTGTGTTAGCATTTTGTTCTCTCATTCATCTATTCTCCTCTGGACAAAATGACAAGACAGAAAAAATCACCTCAACAAAAAGAACAAGAGGCAGTACCAACTGCCAGGGGCCTACTCAATACAGACATTAGTACGATGTCGGACCTAAAGTTCAGAATGATGATTTTAAAGATACTAGCTGGGCTTGAAAAAAGCATGGAAGTTATTAGAGAAACCCTTTCTGGAGAAATAAAAGAACTAAAATCTAACCAAGTCAAAATCAAAAAGGCTATTAATGAGGTGCAATCAAAAGTGGAGGCTCTAACTGCTAGGATAAATGAGGCAGAAGAGAGAATTAGTGATATAGAAGACCAAGTGATGGAAAATAAAGAAGCTGAGAAAAAGAGAGATAAACAACTACTGGATCACGAGGGCAGAATTCGAGAGATAAGCAATACCATAAGACGAAATAACATTAGGATAATTGGGAACCCCAAAGAAGAAGAAAGTGAGAGAGGGGCAGAAGGTATATTGGAGCAAATTATAGCAGAGAACTTCCCTAATTTGGGGAAGGAAACAGGCATCAAAATCCAGGAGGCACAGAGAACCCCTTTCAAAATCAATAAAAATAGGTCAACACCCCGACATCTAATAGTAAAACTTACGAGTTTCAGAGACAAAGAGAAAATCCTGAAAGCAGCTCAGGAGAAGAGATCTGTAACCTACAATGGTAGAAATATGAGATTGGCAAAAGACCTATCCACAGAGACCTGGCAGGCCAGAAAGGACTGGCATGATATATTCAGAGCACTAAATGAGAAAAATATGCAGCCAAGAATACTCTATCCAGCTAGGCTGTCATTGAAAATAGAAGGAGAGAGAAAATGCTTCCAGGACAAACAAAAACTAAAGGAATTTGCAAACACGAAACCAGCCCTATAAGAAATATTGAAAGGGGTCCTCTAAGCAAAGAGAGAGCCTAAAAGCAACATAGACCAGAGAGGAACACAGACAATATACAGTAACAGTCACCTTACAGGCAATACAATGGCACTAAATTCATATTTTTCAATAGCTACCCTGAATGTAAATAGGCTAAATGCCCCAATCAAAAGACACAGGCTATCAGATTGGATAAAAAAAACAAGACCCATCGATATGCTGTCTGCTCATTTTAGACCCAAAGACACCCCCAGATTGAAAGTGAGGGGTTGGAAAACCATTTACCATGCTAATGGACACCAAAAGAAAGCTGGGATGGCAATCCTTATATCAGGCAAATTAGATTTTATACCAAAGACTGTAATAAGAGATGAGGAAGGACACTATATCCTACTTAAAGGGTCTATCCAACAAGAAGATCTAACAATTGGAAATATCTATGCCCCTAACATGGGAGCAGCCAATTATATAAGGCAATTAATAACAAAAGCAAATAAACACACTGACAACAATACAATAATAGTGGGGGACTTTAACACCCCCCTCCCTGAAATGGACAGATAGTCTAAGCAAAAGATCAACAAGGAAATAAAGACTTTAAATGACACACTGGACCAAATGGACTTCGCAGATATATTCAGAACATTCCATCCCAAAGCAACAGAATACACATTCTTCTCTAGTCCCCATGGAACATTCTCCAGAATAGATCACATCTTAGGTCACAAATCAGGTCTCAACCGGTACCACAAGATTGGGATCATTCTTTGCATATTTTCAGACCACAGTGCTTTGAAACTAGAACTCAATCACAAGAGGAAAGTCAGAAAGAACTCAAATACATGGAGGCTAAAGAGCATCCTACTAAAGAATGAATGGGTCAACCAGGAAATTAAAGAAGAATTAAAAAAATTCATGGAAACAAATGAAAATGAAAACACAACTGTTCAAAATCTTTGGGATACAGCAAAGGCAGTCCTAAGAGGAAAGTATATAGCAATACAAGCCTTTCTCAAGAAACAAGAAAGGTCTCAAATACACAACCTACCCCTACAACTAAAGGAGCTGGAGAAAGAAGAGCAAATAAAGCCTAAACCCAGCAGGAGAAGAGCAATAATAAAGATCAGAGCAGAAATCAATGAAATGGAAACCAAAAGAACAGTAGAACAGATCAACGAAACTAGGAGCTGGTTCTTTGAAAGAATTAACAAGATTGATAAAGCCCTGGCCAGACTTATCAAAAAGAAAAGAGAAATGACCCAAATCAACAAAATCATGAATGAAAGAGGAGAGATCACAACCAACACCAAAGAAATACAAACAATTATAAGAACATATTATGAGCAACTCTATGCCAGCAAATTAGATAATCTGGAAGAAATGGATGCATTCCTAGAGATGTATCAACTACCAAAACTGAACCAGGAAGAAATAGAAAACCTGAACAGACCTATAACCACTAAGGAAATTGAAGCAGTCATCAAAAATCTCCCAAAAAACAAAAGCCCAGGGTCAGATGGCTTCCCAGGGGAATTCTACCAAACAGTTAAAGAAGAATTAATACCGATACTTCTGACACTGTTCCAAAAAATAGAAATGGAAGGAAAACTTCCAAACTCCTTTTATGAGGCCACCATTACCTTGATCCCCAAACCAGACAAAGATCCCATCAAAAAGGAGAATTACAGACGAATATCCTTGATGAACATGGATGCAAAAATTCTCACCAAAATACTAGCCAATAAGACCCAACAGTACATTAAAAAGATTATTCACCATGACCAAGTGGGATTTATCCCTGGGCTGCAAGGTAGGTTCAACATCCGCAAATCAGTCAGTGTGATACAATACATTAATAAAAGAAAGAACAAGAACCATATGATCCTCTCAATAGATGCAGAAAAAGCATTTGACAAAGTACAGCATCCTTTCTTGATCAAAACTCTTCAGAGTGTAGGGAAGAAGGTACATACCTCAATATCATAAAAGCCATCTATGAAAAACCCACAGTGAATATCATTCTCAGTGGGGAAAAACTGAAAGCTTTCCCCCTAAGGTCAGGAACATGGCAGGGATGTCCACTATCACCACTGCTATTCAACATAGTATTAGAAGTCCTAGCCACCACAATCAGACAACAAAAAGAAATCAAAGGCATCCAAATTGGCAAAGAAGTCAAACTCTTACTCTTTGCCGCTGATATGATACTTTATGTGGAAAACCCAAAAGACTCCACCCCAAAACTGCTAGAACTCATACAGGAATTCAGTAAAGTGGCAGGATATAAAATCAATGCACAGAAATCAGTGGCATTCCTATACACCAACAACAAGACAGAAGAAAGAGAAATTAAGGAGTGGATCCCATTTACAATGACACCCCAAACCATTAAGATACCTAGGAATAAATCTAACCAAAGAGGCAAAAATCTGTACTCAGAAAACTATAAAATACTCATGAAAGAAATTGAGGAAGACACGAAGAAATGGAAAAACATTCCATGCTCACGGATTGGAAGAACAAATATTGTGAAGATGTCAATGCTACCTAGAGCAATCTACACATTCAATGCAATCCCCATCAAAATACCATCCACTTTTTTCAAAGAAATGGAACAAATAATCCTAAAATTTGTATGGAACCAGAAAAGACCCCGCATAGCCCGAGGAATGTTGAAAAAGAAAAGCAAAGCTGGCGGCATCACAATTCCGGACTTCAGCTCTATTACAAAGCTCTCATCATCAAGACAGTATGGTACTGGCACAAAAACAGACACATAGATCAATGGAACAGAATAGAGAGCCCAGAAATGGACCCTCAACTCTATCATCAACTAATCTTTGACAAAGCAGGAAAGAATGTCCAATGGAAAAAAGACAGTCTCTTCAACAAATGGTGTTGGGAAAATTGGACAGCCACATGCAGAAGAATGAAACTGGACCATTTCCTTACACTACACACAAAATTGACTCCACATGGCTAAAAGACCTAAATGTGAGACAGGAGTCCATCAAAATCCTAAAGGAGAACACAGGCAGCAACCTCTTCGGCCGCAGCCGCAGCAATTTCTTCCTAGAAACATCGTCAAAGGCAAGGGAAGCAAGGGCAAAAATGAACCATTGGGACCTCATCAAGATAAAAAGCTTTTGCACAGGGGCGCCTGGGTGGCTCAGTTGGTTGAGCGACTGCCTTCGGCTCAGGTCATGATCCTGGAGTCCCTGGATCGAGTCCCGCATTGGGCTCCCTGCTCGGCGGGGAGTCTGCTTCTCCCTCTGACCCTCCCCCCTCTCGTGCTGTCTCTCATTCTCTCTCTCTCTCAAATAAATAAATAAAAATCTTTAAAAAAAAAAAAAAAAAGCTTTTGCACAGCAAAGGAAACAGTCAACAAAACCAAAAGACAACAGAAAGAATGGGAGAAGATATTTGCAAATGACATATCACATAAAGGGCTAGTATCCAAAATCTATAAAGAACTTCTTAAACTCAACACCCAAAGAACAAATGATCCAATCAAGAAATGGGCAGAAGACATGAACAAACATTTTTCCAAGGAAGACATCCAAATGGCCAACAGACACATGAAAAAGTGCTCAACATCGCTCGGCATCAGGGAAATCCAAATCAAAACCTCAATGAGATACCACCTCACACCAGTCAGAATGGCTAAAATTAACAAGTCAGGAAATGACAGATGTTGGCAGGGATGCGGAGAAAGGGGAACCCTCCTACACTGTTGGTGGGAATGCAAGCTGGTGCAGCCACTCTGGAAAACCATATGGAGGTTCCTCAAAAAGTTGAAAATAGAGCTACCATATGATCCAGCAATTGCATTACTGGGTATTTACCCCAAAGATACAAATGTAGGGATCCGAAGGGGTACGTGCACCCCAATGTTTATAGCAGCAATGTCCACAATAGCCAAAGTGTGGAAAGAGCCAAGATGTCCATCGACAGATGAATGGATAAAGAACATGTGGTACATATATACAATGGAATATTATGTAGCCATCAAAAGGAATGAGATCTTGCCATTTGCAACGACGTGGATGGAACTGGAGAGTGTTATGCTGAGGGAAATAAGTCAATCAGAGAAAGACATGTATCATATGACCTCACTGATATGAGGAATTCTTAATCCCAGGAAACAAACTGAGTGTCGCTGGAGTGGGGGGGGTGGGAGGGATGGGGTGGCTGGGTGATAGACATTGGGGAGGATATGTGCTATGGTGAGCGCTGTGAATTGTGCAAGACTGTTGAATCAAAGATCTGTACCTCTGAAACAAATAATACATTATATGTTAAAAAAAAGAAGAAAATAGCAGGAGGGGAAGTATGAAGTGGGGGAAATTGGAGAGGGAGATGAACCATGAGAGATGATGGACTCTGAAAAACAAACTGAGGGTTCTAGAGGGGAGGGGGGTGGGTTTCCAGATATCTAGAGGTTATGGAGGAGCTCTCAGGGAATACAGGCAGGGAAATGCCATGTTTTTGCTCTCCCTTGGCCTTGCTACAGCTCCTGGTATCTCCCAAAAAGGAGCTTTTCACCCAGGGGATGCCCCCAGAGCATTGGGATAGGTTAGTCTGGTGATGGGTTATTAAAGAGGGCACGTATTGAATGGAGCACTGGGTGTTATACGCAAACAATGAATCATGGAACACTACATCTAAAACTAATGATGTAATGTATGGGGATTAACATAACATAATAATAAAAAATAAGTAAATAAATAAAGAAGGCACGTACTGAATGGAGCACTGGGTGTTATATGCAAACAATGAATCATGGAACACTACAGCAAAAAGTAATGATGTAATGTATGGGGATTAACATAACATAATAAAATTAAAAAAAAACTAATGATGTAATGAATGGTGACTAACATAACATAATAAAATTAAATAAAAAAAATAAAGTATGCAAATATATGCAGTCCTGTGGGACTGCAGTAGTAACCTCTGCTGGCCTCCAGACCAGAGCTCTGCGGGCATCCCCTGGGTGAAAAGCTCCTTTCTAGGAGATACCAGGAGCTGTAGCAAGGCCAAGGGAGAGCCCAAACATGGCATTTCCCAGCCTGTATTCCCTGAGAGCTCCTCCATAACCTCTAGATATCTGGAAAACCTGAATTCAACCTCTTAGGCTGAAGCTCTAAGACAAGTATAGAGGCCTTTTTCGTAGAAAAGGGGGTATATTTTTAGTCTGCTGCTTATGTTGTGCCCTGGGGGTATTAGCCTCACAAAAACTCTCTCTGTAATTACAGTTACAGTCCCTTGGGACCCAGGAACACAAGCAGCTTTACCACCAGAGCCAAGCAATCAAGGAGCATCCCCTGTGTGGGCTGCACATGCCCACCACCTTGAGCAAGGTTGTGGGAGAGCGCAGGGCCAGCGCACGCCCACCAGCAATATCAAGGCAGAGGGACAGCACAAAAATGATTCCGGGCAGTGCCCCATCCCTACAGAGAGTATCAGCAGACCTCTGCTCCTCTGGAAGATGCTTTAAGATCAGCAAATGGATCTCCTTCACATTGTAGTCTGGCTGCTTTTGCACTTGTCTCTGCGGTGAGTGAGTCTGTGCACAAACCCTTTAAGAAATGTGCCTCCTGAGCGTGAGCCCCCGTTGGTTTTCAGAGTCAGACACTTTGTGGGACTCATCCCTCCACTGCAGGTCCCAAGGGTTGGGGTGTCTTGATGTGGGGCAGGAACCCCTCAGTTCTTAGGGAGAAGCTCTGAATTTGTGAGACCCCTCCTGATTGTGGGTTGCCACACTGTGGGTGGGGTTTTAGGTGAGACCTTGTCTCTGTCACTCCTACCCATTTGGAGGTAGCCCTTTTACTGTTTGTTGTGAGGAGCTGTTCTGCTAGTTTTTAAGTCATTTTCAGAGGGAATTGATCCATATGTAGTTGTAGATTCAGTGTGTCTACAGGAGCAGGTGAGTTCAGAATGTCCCTATGCTGCCTTAAAAAGTCTTATCCTGTGTCCCTCTTAAAGAGTTAATTCTGCATTCTTAGGATCTTTGGCTAAAGGACTTCAAACCACCTTCCCCTTTGTGACATGCTCTCAGAGGGTGGGGAAATTAGAGATCATTTTAAAATTACATTCCTTTAACAAAAATAAAACAGCTTAATACATTCGATTCACAATTTCACTTACTGGAATTTGTTCTAAGGCAATAACCTAAAGTACATACAATTGCAAATGCAAAGATATTCACTGTAGCGTTGACTGTGATAAGCAAAATCAACTGAAAATAACCTTTATATCCACAACACAGACTTGGTAAGTTAACTCCACTATATCCAGTCAGTGGAATCATATGTAGCCCCTGAAAAGCATGTTGTTAAAGAATATCTACTGACATGGGGAAACATTTATAAGGCAGGTTATGAATGTAATATAACTAGGATTTGTATGAAAAAAAAAAAGCATGGAGAAAATTCTAAGACATATACCAAGATGCTAACAATGATTATTTTGGGTAGTGGGATTAAAGTTAACATTTTCCTATGGTGTTTTCAAGTTTTTTCATATTGAATAACTACTAAGTTTATAAAATAAACTACTAATTAAGTTTATAACCATAAATTAAGTTTATAAGAAAACTGAATAAACATTATTTTTTAAAAAGCTGAAGCATTTGAGGGCCCCCAGTTTTTTTGATGGGGCAGTGCATTGGTGGGAGCCTGTTGAGGGAAGATTGAGCACTGATAAACATTCTCAAGAAAGATAATTTAGGAAAAATAGATGACATGCTAACTCACTGTTTCCTTGAAAGGCCTGATAGTCAAAATTTAAGTGAATAAAAATTTATATTATAAAATATATATATATAAGTTTTTTTAAAAAGTGGGATTTGTGGTAATTTTTCTTTCTTTTTAATGTATTTTTAAATTTTAAATATTAAATATTCCATAATGGGCATGTTATTACATTTTTTCCTGACCTAGTAAATGAAAAGGCTGAACTCCCATGAAAAGCTAAACTTAAGGGCCTTGAGGACAAAAATGTGCAATGTTTTTCTTGATTTTCTCCTTGGCGTCCACCATGGACCCAAGTGCGTTTTCGTAAGTGGGTCAAATACCAGCTGGATGGTTACTATATCAAGCTGGGTTTCTGTGCTACTCATGTTCCTTCTTAGTGCATGGAATTGCAAAATAATTAGTCACATATTAAACTGAAAAATAAATGAAATAAGATAAAATAAAAATGAGTAGCATGAGTATTGCTTTCAGAATTGAGAATAAAACATTTCTGTTTCTTCAGGAAAATAGCTGGCAGTAAAGAGATAAATCCCTGGATAAGAATCAAGAGCTTTTCTAAACATACAGCCAGCCATCAACTGCTTATTTGGTTTTGTGACCAGGATCCATGGATCCACCCTCAGCATTTGTCTCTCATCCGGCCAGACAGGGGACATGGACTTGTTAATCATGTAGGGATGTGTGGTAATTGGGAAAAAGCTTCAGAACATGTTTCCATTTGCTCAGCCACTTGATGGTCCAAATCCAAAGCAGATGGTTGGGTCTTCTCTAAAACATGTGGACCCAGGACCATGAAACTCTAACTGAGCCTCAGAAGCTGCCCTTCTTACAAGATCAAAACCCAAGCTGTTATGAAACCTATGAAATTAAATTCATTCTAGGCCTCTAATTTGGAGATAGCATAGTCCTCAGTGCAGAAACAATAACAGTTAAAGTACATCTTTACAAAGCATTTGATACATGGGAACACATTTCTCCATATTTAAAATTCTCTTGACATAGTAATAAAAGAGGCAGAACAAGTCCCACTAGCCCCATATTATAAAAGAATAAACCAAAACATAGATTGAGTATTTCGCCCAATGTTATCCAGTACATTCGTGGAAGAGGTGGGATGTGGACCCCAGAGTTCCTGATTTTTTTAAGTCCGTTTTATTGAGATATAATGTACATACAGTAAAATCTACCAATTTTAAGCATACAATCCCTTGGTTTTTGACAATTTATACAGTTACGTGACCACTGACACAGGATACAGAATATTTTCATTACCTCACAAGTTTCTTTTTGTCCTTGGTAGTCAGTCTCCTTCTACTCCCACCCTTTGGTCTCTGGCAACTGCTGAATTGGATTCTATTACTATAGTTGTGCCTTTTCCGGTGTTTGATATAAGTGGAATCATACAGCATATAGTATTGTATCTGACTTTGAGAACTTAGCATAATGCTTTTGAGATTTATCCATGTTGTGTGTGCCAGTAGTCCAAGTGTTTTTTTTTTTTTATTGCTTAGTAGTATTCCATGGTGACAGTATTTTATTGTGCATTCTATTTTATCCTACTAGAAGTCTATTGTGATTTATGAATACATCACAATTTGTTCAACTATTTACCTTTGATCCATCTTTACTTTGGGATCTACTAACATGTTGAGGGATGTTTGACTCTCCCATGATGTTCACCTCTATCTAAGCTCCATGAGGGCAGGGAGAGTGTCTGTCTGATTCATGGCTATTTCCCCAATGCCTAACATGATGTCTGGCACAGAGGATGTGCTAAAGAAAAAACGTGTGGACAAATGCATGAATGAACAAATGAATGAATGAACACAATATGGCAGTCTAGCTAGTCAACTGAGAAGGGAGACTACACTGGAAAGAGAACCACATCATTAAACTCATTTTGATAGTTTTCAGGTTCTGGGTACCATACACAACCTCTCTGAGCTTAGTCTTGTAAAATGAAGCCAGTAATTCTTACCTTATGGGATTGTTATGAGAATTTAATGAAATGGCTTATGTAAAGCATCTTACACAGGGCCTGCCTGGTCATCAGTGCCTAATAGGTCATCTGGTTATTATCATAATAATTGCTATTATTTATATAAGAAGAAATGGCATTCAAGGTAGGAAACTTTGTAGGCAGTTAGCAAACTGCTCTTCCCAGAAATTCAACTGAAAAACCCAAGGGTGGCTAGTGTTCTTCCTTTCCTGTTATGTGGAGTCACTTAGTCCACCCATTCACAGGCCGTCAGTGACTCGCATACTTGCTTGCATGTTTGTGCAGAGCTGTCCTCATGTGTGTTTTGCAAAGTGGCTGCCACGGTAGTCGTCCTGCTCTCATCACTGGTGATTAGAAGATAAATTTATGTTTACAGATTTAATTCAGCCTATGAATGTGAGCAGACCTGCTCACATTCTTAGCTAGTCTACTTACTTTGACTAATGACCCTTAGAATTTCCAATAATGTCCCCATACAAACCCTCCCATTACCTTCCCCCTGTGCTAATTCAGATTTCTATTAAGGTGTCAGGTATTGCAGCTGGTCCTAAACAGAGCTGCTGGCCACTTGCCTGAAAAAAATCTACTGCAAATTCCCATTTGTTTTCTAAGAGGGTTAGCTTTCTTGTTTTCTGGATCAAGTTACACGTGTGACTTACCATCATCTTGCTTCCATTAAATGACCTCAAAACTGAATGACTTCTCCCAGGACAAAGAAAAATCCCCAAACTAAGCCTCACCCATTCTTTCTCCAACATCATCTCTCTCTGAAGAATTTCATCTGGTGGTGCTTGCCTCACCCCAGCCTGTAGCTTTGGCATTATTCTCTATGACTAACACTGTCTCAGTCCTTAAAATGCTTAAGAGTCCAAGAATCCTCAGATGACCAGGAAGGTCTTTGTAGCTAATAATTAAATGTCCCTTTTGCAATTTAAGCTTGCTTCTTTGTACCCTAACTGCGGGGACAGTAGTGTTGAAATAAATTTCCAAGGCTAGATGGAGCCACTCTTGTTCAGGGTGCCACATCAGTAAACCGAACTTCTGTGATCCTGTAAATGCTCCACTTGACCAGAAAGGCAGTGTATCCAGTCAGCCAATCCCCAAACGCCAAGCCAACTCGGGGCTCTATACTTATTTCCTTGCTCCTTGATCTTTCTAAATAAGGTCAGATATGCCACCCCAGTTGATCATGCCCTGTTTCTGCGTTGCTGCTTCTAATGCTTTATAAAACTCTTTCTTGCCAAAAATCCCTTGGGAAGAGCACTCCACTGCTTATGAGGCACAGTGCTCCCCAAATCTGTGGACTGTTTTCCCTTGGATAAAAGACATCAAACTAATTGCTCAGTTGTTTTGGTTTTGGCATTTCACGGTAGAAAACAGTTGGACTTCTTTCTCTTTAGAATCACATTTCCTTTCAAAGGAAAGCCCATTCCCAACTGTGTCTTCCCTTTACTCAACAATTCCCATGTGTTTGGTCTTCCTCCCAGATGCCATGGTTGAACTTGGCCTCTTGGGCAGTGATGACCTTTGTAATTATCAGAGGTTATAGACTTTTCCTAAAATCAGGGGGCAATCCTGTAGCTCTCTGTTGAGTCTGTTTCAACGGCAAGTAGTCTACAAGGGCTCAATAAGTGGGAAAAGAATTGGCAAACAATGAAGTAAGCCTCTTGTCTGATTCTTCCCCGCAGCATGAAATATGGGCCACCATGTGTTCTTTAGGTCCTATAAAGGAAGCAAAGCTGAAGCCAAACCCACTGAATGCCCACCTGGACATGGAGAGGAGCTTTTCGGGTATCTCAGTGCCCAGGACAGTAGAAAGTCTCTGCTTGGCTTTCCAATGGAGGCCACTGGAATTGGTCTTGGTGCAGTGCAAAATAGAGTTGCCTGCAAAGGTCAGTGGGTCTCCCATTTTCCATGTAGGATTCACCCTCATGCTTGTTAAAAATGTGAGTTTTCAAGCTGGTCCCCAGAGAGGCTGTTCCTAGAGGTGTTCTGAAGTGGATTTCTGTACTGAAGATGTTTCTAATTCTTAATGTCTTATATGTCCCCACCAGGAAACTGGAGGCTGCTATGATCTTCTGATTTTCTTATAAAAAGGGAACTGGGGGTAAGCTAACTACTAAGCACAATCAGAGTGGAAGCATCTGGTTAACATCAGCTCCCTAGAGCCCTGTTCGTCACAGTGTATTCCATAGACTACCTGCATGGGAATCATGAGGGTATTTTTTGAAAATGTAGATTCCTGGCTCTCAGCCCTGACTTGAATTAGAATTTCCAAATTCCAGGCCCAGGAATCTGTACTTTACCACACTTTCCAGGGGATGTTGAAAGACACTATAGAGCTTGAGAACTGTTTTCCTATGGGCTGAGTCTTCTTAGTAAATGGCTGGAGATGGATGCTATGGAATATGGGGCCTACATGTTGCAGCTTGGTGTCAGAGGCCTCAGCCCTGGGCTGCTGGGGCCAGTTGTAGGTAGAGAAGGCTGCCTCTCAGGTGGTATTCTAGGAGCATTGCCAGGAGTTATGTGGCTTTGGGCAGGTTTCTTAATCTTTCTGTGTCAGTTTATTAATCTTTAAAGCGGGCATAATAGTAGTGCCTGCTAATAGAATTGTTGTGAGGACTAAACGTATAATTACACTTTAAATGCTCAGAGCAGTGTCTGGCCCACAGGAAAAACTACGTACATGTCAGTTGCAGCTGCTGCTACTTCCGTTATAATTGTTATCCCAATCTCTGCCACCTAGGGTGTCCGTTCTCTAAAACCCAGGAGTCAGCAAACTGTGGCCCTTTATCTGTTTTTGTAAATAAAGTTTTATTGGAATGCAGCCATGCTCATTCCTTTATGTTATTATCTACGGCTGCTCTTCTGCCCCAACAGTAGAGTTAAATGGTTGCTACAAGGACCGTATGACCCACAAAGGCTAAAATATTTACTCTTTGACCCTCTTTAGAAAAAGTTTGCCAACTCTTGTTCTAAATGCCTTTGAGCCCCTGTTAAATGTTGATCACCCGAAGGAACAGCAAAGGCGGTTGTGTCAGAGGTTCACTGGTGGTCTGATTGTCTGTTCAGGGCAAGCCATGTGAGTGAAACAGAAAGTGGCAAGTGGACAAAGCCAAGGGGGGAGAACATCCTGAGAAGAGCCTGGAGGTATAGGACTTTGCCAGCCTGGAGGGGGTCCTGGCCTCAGCTTTTATTTATTTTTTTAAATTTTTAAAATTTTTAAAAATTTTTTTTATTTTTTAAGATTTTATTTTTTATTTGATGGAGAGAGACAGAGAGAGAGAGGAAACACAAGCAGGGGGAGTGGGAGAGGGAGAAGCAGGCTTCCCACTGAGGAGGGAGCCCAATGCGGGGCTCGATCCCAGGACCCTGAGATCATGACCTGAGCCGAAGGCAGACGCTTAACGGCTGAGCCACCCAGGCGCCCCTGGCCTCACCTTTCCAATGGAAAAGGAGCCTGCCTGAGGCTGGACCCTGCCTGACAACAGGAAAGGGCTTTCCTTTGCCCACCTGCCAGTGACTTCTCTCTTCCAATCTTCATACTACTTCCTGAGTTGGTCAGTTTGTAAAATGTCTTCACTGAGATCAAAGCAAACCACTATATCTAATAGCTTCAAAGAAAATTATAGCTTACTGTATTTCATCCAGCATGATTACTAAGTGCCCATTGTGTCCTAGACACTGGGACAGGTACAGAAAATAAAACCTGGTCCTTGCCCCGTGGACTGCCTAATCTATCTTGGAACTGCAAAGCCATAAACTCTTCAAACCCAGGACTTAAGACTCCAGCCTTGTTCATTGGACACCCCGGGACATAAAGTGCCTAGGATTGCAGATAACTGGTAACTAATTAACACCCAGAGTCAAGATCATAAAAAAGAAAATCACCTGGGGCAGGTTATGTCTGTGGAAGACCTATGATCCCATCAGTGGACGTTCGGCTGAGCAAGAAGTATGCTGAGCACTGTGTTCTTGCCTGTCTTTTGCCAGAAGGCAGTGTGCGTGGATAGAAAGAGCTATAGTTGCCCGAACGCTTCCTATGTCTCTGGTACTTGTGCTTTATGCAGGTTATCTCACTGAATCCTTATACTAATCCCATTAAGTAGGCACCACTATCCAATTTACATAAGGAAAGCAGGTGCTCAAAATGGCCCAGCTAGTCAATGGCAGAAGTGGGATTTAAATTCCTGTCCATCTGACTCCAAGGCTGTTGTTACAGTATATCATTTAGGTAAGTTTAAGAAGGAAGGGAAAGATAAAAGCGTATCAGGGGGCAGGGAAAAGTGGAGAGAATTCAACAGCCCCACAACTGCCTCTTTGAAGAACTAACATCTGAGATTTAGCAGGAGGGGTACCAAGGCAAGAGTGTTGCCCTTTTCTTTAGAAAACAAAATAGCAAAGCCCTAAACCCCTACTTCCTGGCTCCAGAATGAACAGATATTCAGTCCTTTAATTATGTTTAAGAAGTAAAAGTCTCCTGGCTTTTCCTCCCATATGCTCAGAGCCAATTATTCTCATGAAGTTGATGTTTTTTCAAGTTTGTCCCCACCCATTTTTTAATCATTAAGATTGTATTGGCTGACGTAAGCCATGTTAGCCGTTGGGCAAGTTCAGGTTCTTTTGGAGAACACTGGTGGCTTCCCGTGGTTGGGGAGTGTGGGAGATGCTCTCTACACCGTCTTACAACCTCCCAGTCTGTGCCTATAGTGGAAAGGAAGCAATCACAGATTTCCTCAGTCCATCCAAGGCTGGCCCCTGGCTGTCATGCCTCCAGTTTTATAGCTCAGGAAGTCCCATGTTCTGCATCAGGAAATGCTTTTCCGACAGCAAGTGCTCTTCTGACTACAGGACTGGCCCATCTGCCCCCACAGTAGGCCTGAGGTGGAGATAGGCAAGCCCTGGACCTTGAAGATTGCTCTGACACCAAAGAGTCTCATACCTCTTGTATGCAAGAGTTGGAGGGTGTATAAATACACGCAGTACCTCTCTCCAGCACTGCATTCAGTAACATAATGTTGGTAGCTTGAAATTGACCACAGTGGGGGCATTTACACCCTAGAAATCAGCAAACACTACACATGAAGGCTTGTTCACTCTGAGAACTGATTGTTGAACATTTATCTGTGCATGACTGAATATACCCCATTTTTTCTTCCAGTATGAATACATTTTTCTAGTTCTTTCCTATTACAAAAAAATACCACAATGAATGTTATATGGTACTTTGTGTACATATGTGTATATTTCTTTAGGCTATATACCTGGAAGTGGACTTTTTAACTTATAAACTATGCACATTTCAACTTACGAGATAGCATCAGATTGCTGGTCTACCAGCAGTATGTAAGACTTTCCGTTTCCTCACATTCTTGTTGATACTTGGTATGGCCAGCCTTCTTCATTTATGCCAATCTGAGCTTGAGGTGGCATTTCATTGTTATTTGAACTGATACATTTTTTTCTTTTTTATGTCCTTTGATAATTGCCTTAAAATATTTCCATAAAATGTTTATTCATTCATTGTTAGATTTAAGTACTTTATGGTTATTTTATAGATTATTTTTATTTCTATTGTGAAACAGATGAGGAATGCTATGGCTGGTGTATAGAAATGTTACTGATTTTTATATGCTCATGTCAGTATTAACCTTTTCAAACATTTCCCAGATCTGGGGAGCTTGAGATTTTATGTTAAACTTGGTATCTGCCCTTAAAAGTGTTAATGACATTTTCTTTGGTTACTTTTTTTTAATGCCATGGTACATATGTGAGGGTCAAAGTTTCTAAGATGACAGCCAGGGCAAGGTCCAAAAAGTATTTATCACAATGTGTCTTTGGTGAGTCTGTTCACTCGCAACAATGGTTTGGACGAAATCCACTTGTGTTCTCTCTTTCACCTTGTTTTTTGCCCACATAGCAGCTGTATCAGTAAGTAGAGTTCTGCTCTTCTGGATATTTAGAAATATTAATTCTAGTATGTGTTATGTATTTTCTGTATGTTTATTTTCTTTCAGATTAAGCATCTCTCTAAAGGAAATGGTAAGAATCAATTGAAATGCACAGAGTGTTTCTGAACTTTCTTTCTTTTGTTCAGCAAGATCAGTAACAATTTTTTTCCTACTTTTAACAGTACATGATGAAGAGTTTCATGAACAGAAGGATATTTCAGAAATCAACTTAGGTGGGTTCAATTTCTGCCTTATTAATGCTTTGAAATAATTTTAAATCTTATGCTCCAATTGCTGTAAAGCTCTTGCTTTCATGATAGGGTACTGGGTAACTTTAGGGGAGAAATATCTATTGGTGCTTCATTAGAATTTACAGAGTTTCTGAAAACTGGAAATATGGAAAGAGAATGATGGTTATACCAAATTTTCTAGAGGAACTAGTGAGTGCTCCATGGATCTAGAAGTACATCACATGATTTTTGTTTATAAAAATGTCAGTTTTCCTGTTTCTATTTTGAAATGAGTGAAAAAAAAGTGGATGATTATTCCACTTGCTACATATACACATGTATATGTATGTATGTATACATGTGTAGTATATGCCTAAGGTTACATTTAGTGGGGGGAAAACCCTAGCCCTTCTACTCGTGCATCATATAAATTAACACCTGTTTGCTCAGGACTTAGGGAAGAGTGTAAAGATGTTTCCATTTCAATGTCTTGTCTACGAACATTTTTCTTGAGGAACTCCATCAATCTGGTCCATTACTGAGAGGAGAGAGAAGCTGGGTTATCATCTCTTTTCTCTCTCTTATCCTGCTTCTAAGATGAGGGAGAAGCCTTTACATTCTGGGTATCTTTGGTTAGGATTGGCAAGCAGCAGAGATATTCATGATCTTAAACAGCTTACGGTCTACAAAAGCTTTACTATCAATTGCATGTTTATTTGTCAAATACTGCAGTAGAGTAAGGACTGTTATCATTTTGCAGGAAGGGACAGGAATTTCCTTGTTGTTCAGGTGACCTGCCCAGATCGCTGAGCTCAGTGCTATTTGAAGCCTACACAACTGAAAAGACCCATACCTAAGGGTTGAACTTCTGTGGCTTTTTCTCATTTACAGGGAAGGCAGGCTCATTGATACATAATTGGAAAATCTTGAAATGGTTTTATAGAAATAGTTTGGTAAGGTAAATGGGTGAATGGGTCCCAAGACTTCAGAGCCAGGCATAAAATTATCTCTGTTTAGTGTCAGGCAATCAAGGTATATGGACTTGAGAGAATCTGCTGTAGTTTAAAGCAGGGCTGGGACTAGAATGAGATTTACGATCTCATCCTAATTTGTCTAGACCAAAGAATTCTTTTACCTTAGAATCATTGTTTATGCTTCTTCTCCACCAATCCCTCTGAGCTGTGACTCTGATGAAGAAATTTTACCATGTGGGTTTTTTTCTCTTTTTTAGGTCATCCCAACCCAGCTACCAGGATTGTTAGGGTTGGCCACAGAGCCAGATCCTATATCACAAAAACTATTCAGGAAAAATCACAGAGAGGGAATTGTCACCTTTTCCCTGTCTTCTCTCCATGCCTCACAATTTAACCTTCTACCCCAAGATTTGTTGCTTTCAGTCTTTTCATTTCAGTAAAAGCAATTTCCCCCTTCTAGATCTGAAGGATCAGAACCTCTGAGTCTTATCTTTCTCTCAAGGTACACACCGTCTATCAGCAAATACTGTTAGATCTACCATCAAATTGTATCATGGGTTGCGACTTCTCAACACTTTCTCTTTTCCTATTCCTCTCTAAGCCATCTGGCCTGGTCAGGTTCTTTCAGCCTCGTAACTGCTCTTGCCTTTCTGCCCTCACCCCACACAGGCTATTCCTCGGAGGGGACGGAACTCTCCTTCTGATAGGATTCAGGCCATGTCACTTCTCTTATCCAGTCTTCGTCATTCAACACTGGCCAGTACTGATTGACATCTCGTCCAACACAGAACAAAAGCCCTAGAACCTTGATTCCCAAGGTGTGTTCCATAGGCCAGTATCACCTATACCACCTAAGAGTTTTCTAGAAATGCAGCATCTTCAGTCTCATCTCAGACCTACAGAATCAGCACCTCCATGTTGACTGACCCCTGCTGATTCCCTGCACATGAAAGTTTGAGATGAGCTGACCCTGGCCAGCCATCTAATCTCACTTCTTACTGCTCTTTCCCCTACTTTCTTGGGTTCTCCAGCCACCCTGACCTCCTAGCTATTCCTCTACAGAGGTGAGTCTCAACGTGTGGTCTCCCCACCAGCAACATCAGCATCAGCCGAGAACTTGTTAGAAGTGAAAATTCTCGAACCTTGCCCCAGACTTGCTGACTGAGAAATCCTGGGGGTGGGGCTCAGCTGTCTGGGTTTAACAAGCCATCAGGAGATTCTCTTGCTAAAGTTTGGAAAGCTGCTCTAAGACATCAAGGCTTTCCTGCCTCTTTTTTTTTTTTCTTTTTTCAGGATTTTATTTATTTATTTGTCAGAGAGGATGGGAGAGAGAAGAGAGAAGCAGGCTCCAGGCTTAGCGGGGACCATGGGATCATGATCTGAGCTGAAAGCAGATGCTTAACCTGCTGAGCCACACAGGCACCCCTTGCCTCATTTCTATTTGCTGTTGCCTTTGCCCTCCATACTCTTCCTTTATTCCCCACGCCATCAGATTTCTGCTTCAATGCCACCTCCTCAGGGAGGCCTTCCCTGACCGCCCTTTATAAAATATCAAACTCCCTACCCCTCACCACTTTTCTCCCCTACTGTTCTTTTATTATTATTATTGCTTGTTATACCATCTGCTACTCAACATTTATGTGTTTGTCTCTCCTCCCTCCCCAGTCAAGAATGTCACCTCCCTGAGGGCTTTGTTTTATTCTCTGCTATATCCCTTGCATGTAGAACGAAGTCTAGCACACATTAAGTGCTTAATAAGTATATGCTGCCTGAGCAAATTGGTTAGAGAATCTCCTGAGGCTTATTTTTTTTTAAATTTTTATTCTTTAGAGAGAGTGTGCGTATGTACTCTTCCACGTGAATGGGGGCGGGGGGGGCGGTGGGCAGAGGGAGAGAGAGAGAGGGAGAGAGAAGGAGAGAGAGAATCATAAGCGGGCTCCTTGGATAGGGGGATCGATCCCACAATCCTGAGATCATGACCTGAGCTGAAATCAAGAGTCAGATGCCCAACCAATTGGGCTACCCAGGCACCCTTCCTGAGGCTTATTTTTAATGGATATATGCTTCTTTGGGAAGTGTCCCCCCCCAACCCACTGCTGCACTCTCTTACCCTCCATGAGCCCATCTACACTGACCAACCTGGGGGCCAAGGTCTGAATGAGCTTGTTCATATCACTCTAGAAGAGCCCAGCTCTCACCTCTATCCCGAATCCAGGCCAGTGTCAGAAAATGCATGTGTTTGTTCATGATAAGCCTGAGCCAGAGTGTGGATAGACGGGCACATATTACCCCTACTGAAAAAGCAATTCAATACCTGGCTCCTACTGCCCGTGGGGCAGTCATATCAATGTTATTTGTCTTTGTTTAATTGTGCCACTATCATATTCATAGGTTAGGTTTATGGAAGTTAAGAAATATGGGCATGGGGAAAGGGATCGCGATGCCTTAGTTAGTCATTAGCAAGTGAAACCACGACTTCTCCCAATACCTAAACCCCCAGTGGGGTCATTTACCGTGAATGAGCCCTCAGCTTTGCCAAATGAGACCTCTGTTACCATGTGAGGCTGTGGTGATAACTCTCTAGCTTGATTTCCCAGCTGTAAATCAGGTGCTATTCTCAGAATGAAGTATGATCCACTGACCCTGTTTGAAGTATTTTGTGATTTACAGGGAAGGCTGTTTGTCAAACATGAAGATTGTCATAAGAAGAGACATTCTTTTAAATGTTCATAAATTTTTCCCACAAGGATCTTCCCTTTTAAGAACTCTATTTGCAAAAACACTATGTGGCCAGAATCAAGGAATACCATAAGGGAGGAAAGTTTATTATGCTAAGCTCCTGATAACAGATATTTGGAGATACAGTTTTTGAGTGGATCTATCCATATTTGCCTGGTCTTTATTGCAAGGGCGTTATCTTGAGCTTGGCTTCGGAGGGTACCAGTGTTTTTTCATGGGACAGAGCAAAACCAACCCATTTACCTAGAGTCACAAAGAAGGATGGAATAATAGCAGAAAGGGCCCTGGATAGGAAGTCAGGAGTTCTTAAGCCCACTCAACTGCTGACCACCTCGCGTGCATTACTTCCTGTCTCAAGACTCCCTTGTGCCCCCTTAAAGCATGAGAGGTTTGGAGTCAATGATCCAAAAGATCTCTTCCAACTCATTTCTTACTTTTAAGATTCTTGGACAAGGTTTCTTATTCCAAAATGAAGACAGAGGATGTGATAATACGTGATATTGATGGGCTATTTACATTTACTCAATTAGAGAGAATTTTGCATTGTTTCAAAAAGACTTCAACCAAAGATTAACAAGGCAAGATTTACAATGGAAAATATTAATTTTATTATGAGAAATGCCTTTTAGTAATGCTCATTCAAATATTTCTTTCTTCCTTTTTTTTTTTTTTTTAATCTATGTCTAGCTGCGGGCTTGGACCTCTTTCAAGGAGACATCCTCCTGCGAGTGAGTACCTGCCAAGGACACAGTAACATTCCTCAGAACTGGCTGTTTTTTATGACTGGGAGGCTCTGTTTGTCCAGCCCTGTGCTAGGCACTGTGGAGGACATGAAAGAATCTAATCTATCATCTGTACCCACAAGGGCTTCCACTGTGGTTGATGATGACAAAAACAGATGAAAAATTAGCACACAGGACAAAAGAATCTATAATTATCACATTACTTGTTCACCCAATTTTCCTAGTAAGTGAAGAATGAGAGAAGGAAATGCACCAGTATGTTTAAAGTGGCTATCTCAGTTTTTGGAAATTTCAGATCTTTTAAGTTTTGTTCTTAATAATTTCTCTGAAGTTTCCAAATTGTCTGTAATGAACTTGTTTTGCTTTTGTAATCAGAATACAAATGCTATTGTTTGAATTGTATGATAGGTTGTTTGTGGTGTTAAAGTTTAGTGAAGGAGGAGGTCAGGGGGCCTGGAGGACTCACCTTCCATTGTTTTTGATGTAGTGATCCACAATTCATTGTTTTCGTCTTTGCCTTGTTTTCACAGAACTCCAGAAATGGCCTGAGAGACCCTAACACCAGGTGGAAGTTCCCCATTCCTTACATTCTGGCTGACAATCTGGGTAATATTAATTGTTTTAATTAGGAGTTTTAGATTTTACTCTTCTACTGACCCCCACTCCTGTTCATTGGCTTCAGATTGGGAGTAACACCAATGCATATGGGGGTTTCCAAGCCCTGATAATTCTTTATCCCATGGAATGAAAGTCATAACATTATATTGACCCAATGCTGCTTAACGAGTCTGAGATACAGTGCATCGAATAGTAATTTTAAAAATTACAGAGTATCAAATAATAATTTTTAAAAGTACAGACCACATTAACATGTTAATAAAACCAAAAACACCATAAAGAACAAAAATAGAATGAAACATTATTTGGTTTCACAACCACGAAAAAATTATGCTTTAAATAATAGTTTTGTTTAAGTGAAACTAAATATATTTTCAGCATACTGATTGCTTCCCCTTTTGTTATGAGACAAACATTCCACACTTTTGAGAAATAGAAAAGTCTATATTTCACATGCTCAGGGTCCTTGTTCCTCAGTATTAATAATTTCAGTTCTTTTCTCTCTCAAGATAGAAGACTGGTTAAGTTATAGTTCAGTAATTGTTGGAAATAATACTTGGGGGAAATAAATAAATATTCAAAGCCACGTGTGGACACTGGCTGACCCCAAGCAGGTGACTGACAGCTGAGCAGCCGTGATGATGCAAAGCCTTCGAGGCCCATCCCACACGGATGGGGGAAGATCAGAGGAGAGGGGAAATGGGGACAAGCTTGCTCAATCTTAATGCGCTGTTAGGCTGCTCCCACTCGCAGGAGATAGAGTTTATGTTTCAATATTTTCCATCACTGTTATCAGTGCTGATCCCTTTTCTAGAGGAGAGCTAGTTATAAACAAATGCTGTTGTTCTCAGTGATTTTTTTTGAAATTTGAGGTTTTATTTATTTATTTTTTAATTTTATTATTATTATGTTATGTTAGTCACCATACAGTACATCATTAGTTTTTGATGTAGTGATCCACGATTCATTGTTTTCGTATAACATCCAGTGCTCCATAAAATACGTGCCCTCCTTAATACCCATCACTGAGCTAACCTATCCCCCCACCCCCTCCCCTCTAAAACCCTCAGTTTGTTTCTCAGAGTCCATAGTCTCTCATGGTTCGTCTCTCCCTCCGATTTCCGCCCCCCTTCATTTTTCCCTTCCTTCTCCTAATGTCCTCCATGCTATTCCTTATGTTCCACAAATAAGTGAAACCATATGATAATTGACTTTCTCTGCTTGACTTATTTCACTTAGCATAATCTCCTCCAGTCCCATTCATGTTGATGTAAAAGTTGGGTATTCATCCTTTCTGATGGCTGAGTAATATTCCATTGTATATATGGACCACATCTTCTTTATCCATTCGTCTGTTTAAGGGCATCTTGGCTCTTTCCACAGTTCGGCTATTGCGGACATTGCTGCTACGAACATTGGGGTGCATATGGCCCTTCTTTTCATTACATCTGTGTCTTTGGGGTAAATACCCAGTAGTGCAATTGCTGGGTCATAGGGTAGCTCTATTTTTAATTTTTTGAGGCACCGCCACACTGTTTTCCAAAGTGGCTGTTCCAACTTGCATTCCCATCAACAGTGTAAGAGGGTTCCCCTTTCTCCACAACCTCTCCAATATTTATTGTTTCTTGCCTTGTCAATTTCTGCCATTCTAACTGGTGTAAAGTGGTATCTCAGCGTGGTTTTGATTTGAATTTCCCTGATGGCTAATGATGATGAACATTTTTTCATGTGTCAGTTAGCCGTTTGTAGGTCTTCTTTGGAGAAGTGTCTGTTCATGTCTTCTGCCCATTTTTTGACTTGATTATTTGTTTTTTGGTTGTTGAGTTTGAGAAGAGATTTTATTCCCCCACCCCCACCCCGCCCCATTGTTGCCCGCACACTTGCAAATTTACAGAGCACCCATATTTATTGGAATGTGATTTAAGAAACAACAACTTTTGAGAGCATATTTTTCCCCATTAAAATTTTTCGTCTTGTCTGTGCACCTGCACTATTCCCCATTCCATCAAGACATAGGCACGCTTTACTGCATTACCAATTTATTCCAGACACTGTGCCTTCACCTAATATTTGGTTTAAGCTTCACCATGCCTCTGTGAGGCGTTAAATCAGTGCCTCTCAGACTTTTATGTGCATAAGGATCCCCTGAGGATCTTGTGAAATCCGGGGTGGGGTCTCAGATTCTGCACAATCCCCCAGGGGATGCTGACGTTTTTGGTCTGCTGGCCACAGCTTGAGTAGCAAGGTCTCTTTAGCTGTAAGTTGGTGACAGATCAAGAAAGCAAGATAGAAGACAGGTGGCCTGAAATAAGGTAGCAGCAGTGAGGACGCAGTGGTGGTTCTCAAGTAGCACCAAATGAGAATCACCGTTAGTGTTAAAAAAAGGTTCAGATGCCTGGGCCCATACCATTGCAAAAAGCAAACATCCTAGAGTTTCATATTTGTATACAGTTCTTTTTTTAAAGTTAAATCTACACAGAGTAAAATATACAAATCATTGTAAAAGTCAATGGCTTTGATATATACATAAACTTATGTAACCCAATATCCCGTAACTCCAGAAATTGCCCGTGTGCTTGTTTCCAGCCAATCCCTACACCCCTCTCCAAGACACTACCATTCTAATTTTTTTCCCCTATAGATTAGTTTTTTTTTTTTAAAGATTTTATTTATTTATTTGAGAGAGAGAGAGAGCACATGAGAGGGGGGAGGGTCAGAGGGAGAAGCAGACTCCCTGCTGAGCAGGGAGCCCGATGCGGGACTCGATCCCAGGACTCTAGGATCATGACCCGAGCCGAAGGCAGTCGCTTAACCAACTGAGCCACCCAGGCGCCCCCCTCTATAGATTAGTTTTACCTGATTTATAGATAAATGGAATCATTCAGTATGTACTCCTTTGTATCTGGCTTATTTTGCTTAACATGTTTTTGAAGTTTTTCCATATTGTGGCAGACCAGTAGTTAATTCTTTTTATTACTACTTAGTAATATTCCTCAGGAATATGGCAATTATTTATCCATTTTTCAGTTGATGGACATTGGTTTGTATCAAGTTTGGGTTTTTATAATGAATAAAGCTGCTATGATCATTCTTGTACAAGTCTGCATGAGATAGATACATATATATGTATATTTATATATATATTTTCTTGAGCAAATGTCTAGAAATAGAATTGCTTGATCATATGGCAGATATATATTTACCTTTAGTAAAAAAATGTCAAGCAGTTTTCCAAAGTGGCTATACCATTTTCCCTTCTCACTAGCAATGCAGCAATGTCCCATTTGCTCCACATTTTCAGTAACATTGGCGGTATTAATCTTTTTTAAATGTAGCCATTCTGGTGGTTTTAAATGGAATCTCACTGTGGTTTTAATTCGCATTTTCCTAATGACTAATGATATTTCCCACATTTTCATGTGCTATTGGCCATTTGAGTATATTCTTTTATGAAATGTCTGTTCAACTCTCATCATGCTTTTTTTTTATCGTGTTTGTCTTTTTGTTATTTGTAGAAGAACTTCATATATTATGGATGAAGTCTTTTGTCAGAGATAGATAGATAGATAGATAGATAGATAGATAGATAGATATCTTGAATATTTTCTCCCAGTCTGTGACTTTCCTTTTTTGTTTGTTTTGTTTCGTTTTTGTTTTTTAAGCAGTGTATTGATTTATTATTCTTTTCAAAGAAGTAAATTTTGACTTGTTAATTTTCTTTCTTCCCTGCCTTCTATTTTGTTGTTTTTTGCTTGTCTTTAGTATTTCCTTTCTTCTACTGAATTCCAGTTTAATATGCTCTTCTTTTTTTATATTAAAGGTGGAAATTTATATCATTGATTTTAAACCTTCATTTTTCTAATAAGATAATGTTATAATATGGCATTTAAAGCTATAAATTTTATTTGAAGCTCTGCTTTTACTGTTTTCCACAAATTTTGATATGGTTGTATCTTTATTAAAGTTTAGATATGTTCTAATTTCTGTTGCAATTTTTTAAAATCCATGGGTCAATTAGAAGTGTGTTTTTAAATTTACAAATGTCGATAGTGCTTCTAGATATTTTATCTGTTACTGAGAGAGAGGTGTTAAACTCTTTAACTATTCACATTTAATGTAATTATTGATATAGTTTGATTTAGAACTATCAGTTATTGTCTTCTATTTTTTCTTTTATTTATTCTTTTCCTGCCTTCTTTTGGTTAAATCCAATAATTTAATATTTCATTTGGTTCGTGTGGTGGCTTTTAGCTCAATCTCTTTGTATTATTTTGTGAGGCTTTGCTGTAGGGATTACCGTTTGTAGCCTTAACATGTGCAGTATACTTAGACTTAATATGGTGCCCTTTTGCATAAAATGTAAGCATTTTACAACACTATAATTCCATTTATACCCCTTTATTTTGTGCTATTATTGGCTTATACTTTTCAACTATATACTTTATAAACCTCATAATATAGTGTTATCATTTTTCTTTTTGCTCTAATCAGTTTTCTTTTAAAATTAATGAAGAAAAGTAGTCTTTATATTTACTTTTATACTTGCAGTTTCTGGTGCTGTTCATTCTTCCTGGAGATCTGAGTTCCTATGTGGTGTCATTTCTCTTCAGCCTAAAGAACTTCCTTTAGCAATTTTTTTTTTTTTTTTTTTAAGTAGGCTCCATAACCAGCATGGAGCCCAACATGGGGTTTGAACTCACAACACTGAGATCAAGACCTGAGCTAGATCAAGAGCTGGATGCTTAACTGACTGAGCCACCCAGGTGCCCCTTTTTTTAGCATTTCTTGTAGAACAAAACTGTTGGTAACAAATTCTCTTCTCTCTCCAAAGTAACTTCTTTATTGCCTTCATTTTGAAGGACATTTTTTACTGGGAATAGAATTTAACAGGTTTTTTTCTTCTTTAAAGCTGTAATTATGGGGGCGCCTGGGTGGCTCAGTTGGTTAAGCGACTGCCTTCGGCTCAGGTCATGATCCTGGAGTCCCTGGATCGAGTCCCACATCGGGCTCCTTGCTCAGCAAGGAGCCTGCTTCTCCCTCTGACCTTCCCCCCTCTCATGTGCTCTCTCTCTCTCATTCTCTCTGTCTCAAATAAAAAAAAAAAAAAAAAATCTAAAGCTGTAATTATGGTCTTTTTCTTTTCCACATTTTATTATGAAAAATTTTAAATATGTAAAAAGCTAAAAGAATTGTGCAGTGAACACTCGTATACTCATTACCTACATTATACAAACAGCATTCTGCTACTTTTGCTTTATCTTATCTATCCAACCTGCCCATCTTTCTATCCTTCTATCAATACATTCTATTTCTGATACATTTCAAAGTAAATTTCATGGACCAGTATGCTTTACCCCAATTACTGCAGCATGTGTACCTTTACCTAAAGTTTAATGTTTGTTTATGATTCTTTTTTATGTAAAATGTACATAGAGTAAAATGCATGGAGTCTTAAGTGTACAGTTCAATGAGTTTTAAAATATTTATATACCTTGTAATTTATACATTACACTTATACAATGTAAAAATATTCATACAACTCCTATTAAGATACGGAGCACTTTTATTATCCCAGAAAGTTCTCCCATGTTCTTTCATAGTACTCTCGCCCTTCCAGAAATAACTTTTTTGTTGTTTTAATCATAGATGAGTTTTGCCTGTCCTAGAGTTTCATACAAATGGAATCATATTTTATGCTTTTTTTGATTACTCAGTAAAATGTTTTTGAGATTCACCAATGTTGTTGTGTGTATCAGTAATTTGTTCCCTCTTATTATTGAGTGGCATTCCATTGCATGAATACAGTATATCACGGCTTGTTCAACCGATCTCCTGTTGATAGACACCTGGGTTGAGTCTATGCTTGAGTTATTATGAATAAAGCTAGTACGAACATTCTTGTACATGTCTGTTTTGAATATAAGTTTTTCTAATGTCTCTGATATAAACATCTAAAGTGAAATTGCTGGGTTATAATATAGACATAGGTTTAGTGTTGGATCTCATTCAAAGTGCTTCTATCATTTTACAAACTTGCATTAACAATGAATGAAAGTTCATTTACTCTACATCCTTGCCAATATTCGTTGTTGTTGTTCTTTTTAATTTTAGCCATACTGGTGGACATGTAGTGGCATTTAATTGTTGTTTTAGTTTACTTATTGTTGTTTCACTTTCTTTTTTGTTTACTTATTGGTCATTTGTATGTCTCCCTTTGTGAAATACCTGTTTAAATAGTTTGCTCACTTAAAAAATTAGTATTTATCTATTCTCCCTTGAGTTGTAGGAGTTCTTTATATGTTCTAGATACAAGTCTTTTGTCAGATATGTATTTTGCAAATATTTTGCCCCAGTTACATTATCTCTGGTCTTTTTTCTTAAACTTTTGTGACAACTAAGCTGTCTTGGGTACAAATATTCATATTATAGATGCCACTAAGAATAGGTAAAATTTCATGAAAGTCCTTCAGTGGGCCTAATGCATACTCTTGTTCTTGTTATCTGTGTTGTTTCCACAAGTAATTTACTGATGATTCCGTTGATTATTTATTTAATGATCTTAATATAATCTTATGACATCTGAAACTGTGGAATCTCCAACTTGGTGGTTTATTAAATGAAATAAGGGCCAGGAAAACATAAGGTAAGTACTTGGTAAACTGTCAAGAATTATGAACTCTTTGAGAGAATGCACAAAATCAAATATACAACCAATATAATTTAACTTTGTATAACCAGTTTAATTTTTAACTTAGAGCTCTACCTTCAGTCAGTTGATGGGAGGAAAAAAAAATGCATACGAAGTAAAACGTAATCTATGTTCCTCTAGAGTATCTTTCCTCCCCACCGCATGCTTGTCTCATGCAATGCCAGGCAATGTGCACGTTAGGCGAAAGTAAAGACATTTGATCTTTGGTCACTGGTCCTAACTTACAGGTTACTAAGCATCTACCATTCTGGCCTCTTCGGGTCCATTAGGCTTCTGCTGCTTTGGGTCCAAGTTTGAGTTATAACAATCTTTTCCAAGGTTGTTTCCAGTGCTCCCTGTGTAGTCTTGCCATCTCTCCAGGGGTCTTGCAGGGAAGCAGGGTAACATATCATATGTGTTCCTTATGCTTCCAGAACCCATAAACCTCTCTAAACTCTGCTCTCTTCCTCCAACAAGAGGGGGTATTTTTTTAGACTGGTGCAAACACCATTCTCACTGCTTCTTTCCAGGTGCTTTATTCACACAGAAGACAGAAATGGCTTGCAGTCACTTCTGTCTCCTGCTCTGCAGCGTGACTCTCCTGAGGTACTGCACTCAGGATCTCCACTTGAATAAGGAAGAGGAAGGGAGGAAATGAGGAAGTTAGTTTATAATTTTGTTCAGCTACACACACATGAGTGTATTCTTATTTTGTAGGTATATTTACATTATGTATTTAAAGTTTACACTTAATGTTTATATACATGACTACTTTTATAGTTTTAGTTTCCAAGGAATCTGCTTACTACCAAAAAATATATCATGGACCTCTGTGGATTTCATGTGGGGGCAAGATTTTCTCCAACTATGTTATGTATATTATCTAAGATCTAAGTAATGCTCATTGATATTTTTACTGATTTCTGCAGGACTGAATGCCAAAGGAGCCATTCTTTATGCCTTTGAAATGTTCCGCCTCAAGTCCTGTGTGGATTTCAAGCCCTATGAAGGAGAAAGCTCATATATCATATTTCAGAAGTTTGATGGGTAAGGATGAAATTTTACAGAGTGTGTAATCATGCACCCTTTTGTTTATAAAAGTGATACATGTCTTTCAAAAGAAGAAACTGGAAAGAAACTAAAAGCAAAATCAAATCTTTCTCTGTGAGTTTAAAGTCTGTAACATTTTTAATGATCTAGATGGAGAACGAGTTGTTTGGATACTTATGCGCCCCATGAGATTTATTTCAATTTTTTTTCCTGGGTTTAGGTCATGTTTTAAATAACAGTACTTTATTTTTTAAGTCAGGTGTATTAAAGTATAAATTATACACCCTTTTTTACAGTACTAGTTTAAATTATGGCGCTTTGCTGGCTGGACCTCTTTGAAAAGTTCTAGATGTAGTTTTTTGTTATTTATTTCCTAGGAGAAATAAAGGGTATATCAAGAAATAAGCTCTTTTTTTCAGTGGTATTTATGTCAACCAACCTGGGCTAGATGAGGTTGGGAAGCAAAGCAACCATCTGCTGTGACTGCCTGTGTGTGTCCTTAGGGCCCACCTGGACATATTTCCTCCTGCTGCAGTTCTCCACACTGCCTCTAGGTGTTGCCTGGATTTTGTTGTCTAGTTCTGTCCGTGTTTTTCCTCATCATGGATGGATAACAGAGATGAGGAAGGAAGTTAGCACATGATTTAGCTTCTTAAGAAAAAAAAATGCAAAAAACAGCAGTAAAAAAATAATTGTGATGACCACTTAGATACAAGTAAAGTACCTTTCTTACTTGAGTAGTTGCTTTCTTGGCTCAGACTTTTATTAAAAATGAAATTTATGTTCACCTACTATGTGCCAGGAAGTGTGCCAGTCTCTAGATACAAAGAAGCCTGAGACATGGTCTTAGATCTCACAAAGTTTACAGTTGGCAGTTGGGGGTAGTGGAGAAAAAACAAGTAAATAGTTATATATGGTAAGGGGAGTGCCATGGGCCATAAGAGGACACAGAGGCAGAGGAGAGGGAAGGACAAAATGGGGGATGGGAAGAGAGGGAGAGCAAGAGAGAAAGGGGAAGGAAGAAGAAGGAAGAGGAAGAGAGAGAGAGAGAGAGAAGTAAAAAGCAAACATAAACATGAATCTGGCTTACTTGGAGAATTCATTCAGTTCTGAGTGTCTGAAGCTTCGCATGTAAGGGGCAGAGTGGTGAGCCATGAAGCCAGGACGATAAACAGGAACCTGGTAACAGATAAACCATGTGTGAGGGAATCCACCGTTTAGGGCATGATTCATTATATGTTCAGTTTTCCATTTTAGAAAGATTACTCTAGCAACAGTGGATAAAGAATTGATGTGTGGGCAAGACTGGTGACAGGAGACCAATGAAAGAATTGTCCCAATTGTCCAGGACAGAAAGACTAAGGGAGGGGCACCTGGGTGGCTCAGTCGGTTAAGTGTATGCCTTCGGCTCAGGTCATGATCCCAGGGTCCTGGGATGGAGCCCCGCATCGGGCTCCCTGCTCGGCGGGAAGCCTGCTTCCCCCTCTCCCACTCCCCCTGCTTGTGTTCCCTCTCTCGCTGTCTCTCTCTCTCTGTCAAATAAATAAATAAAATCTTTTAAAAATAAATAAAGTATTTATTTTCAAAAAAAAAAAAAGGAAAGAAAGAATAAGGGACCCACAGTAAAGAAGAGGCAGTTGAAATGAAGAAGAGGGAATAGATTTTAGAACTATGAGAACACGGAGACTTCTCAAAAGCTGGTTGTCAGTTGATGTGAGGGGTTCAGAAGAAAGAGGAATAAAGGATGTCTCTATGCTTTTTGATTCATTGACTGGTGAGTGGTAACTTTATTCACTGAGCTTGGGAATATTGCCACTTTAGTAGTAAGATAGTGAATGTGTTTCTGGACATGTCCTGAGGTTCTTGTGGGTCACAGAAGTGGCGATAACCGGTAGCATTTGCACAGTTTCTTTTTACGTGAAGGAAAAACATGTAATGTATACCCTGGGCCTCGCCAAGAACACAGATTTTAGAGGTTCTCTGTTTTTGACCTTTTCATCTTGTCCCTTGGCAACATTTGTGCTTCAAGAAAGTACCAAAGCCTTTAATTATTTATTGAGGATTTCAGGGGAAAAAAAGAAGTTCATTTTCTTAACCCTTTTATTTCCATTTTTAGCTACCACTTTTTCTTTCCTTTTTTTTTTTCCTCTTAAAAATAGAACGAAGCTAATGTGATCACTTTCCCAAAGTTCTCTTTTTCCTAGTAAAATTCTCGGGGCTTCTTTTCAGTTTGTAACTCCATCCCCAAGTACTTGAGGAAGAGGTAGGTCAGCTTTGAGGGACGTTGGCTGTAAAACCTGAGTCTGGCAGATTCTTATTGCCTTTGGCCAGGAGGTGTCTCTCTTACATTTAAGTTAGGGGAGAGAAAGGGGAGGAAAGAAGATGGTCTGGGGAAATAAATTGCAGTAAAGTGCCCCAAACCCTTCAGGGTTCTGGTCCCGCTGAAGTGGGACATTAACTGGGCTCTTTTAGAAAGACAAGGGAAAAGATTCAGAGCTGCAGAGTTGTGGCATTTTTGCAACTTACACGTTTCCATTGGAGGAGGGATTTATTTTTATTTTTATTTTTTTGAATTTTTTAAAAGATTTTATTTATTTATTTGACAGAGAGAGACACAGTGAGAGAGAGGGAACACAAGCAGGGGGAGTGGGAGAGGGAGAAGCAGGCTTCCCGCTGAGCAGGGAGCCCGATGCGGGGCTCGATCCCAGGACCCTGGGATCATGACCTGAGCTGAAGGCAGACGCTTAACAACTGAGCCACCCAGGCGCCCCTGGAGGAGGGATTTAAAAAAAAAAAAAAAAGATAAATAGTAAGTGCTCCTCTGGATTTTGGATATTTCACAGTCAACCAATTTGGTAATGAAATGCCACTGTCAGAGGGGCAAATTGATCACGGTGATGTTTGCATAGCTCAGTGAAGTTACAAAAGATCATTGATTGTATTCTTAAAATTGGTGAATTTCATGGTATGTAAATTATACCTTAAAATATTATTAGAACATAATTAAGATCTGCCTTTGACTATAAATCAAGTCCATGAGCATTTGAAGGCATATGATATTAGCAGTCTCCGGGGGGAAAAACAATGGCAGGTAAGACAATGTGATTATCACCAAAGAACTTGGAATGCATCAGTCACATTTAAAAGTATGAGCAAATCTCTGATTCTGCTGAGCACTGGTTAGAGTATAGATTCTCTTCCCCACCTTCAAGCAGATAAGGAAACAATTCGTGGAAAGCTCCGGATTTGCTTACTAGACGTGGAAAGCTGGATTTATGAAGAAAGACAAAAAAGAGTTGGGAAATAAAGGGGGCAAGAGGCTGCACCATGAGGAATTTGGAGAATCGGCCAGCAGTTCCTGAGTCCACTGTTTTCTGTGGGAAGTTGTGGGTCCTTCTCGCCCGGAGCCCTTCAGAAACGGTAGGCAGCCAGCTCTGTGCTTTCGTAATGCTGCACGTCGGCTGACAGCCAAAGAAATGGACTTGCTTCTTTAATGAGGTTCTTTTTCACGATTATAAAACTGACACCTGCTCATTATAAGAATTGTGGAAATTCATTTCAGTATAAAGGAGAAAATTTAAATCAACCACAGCCACCACCCAGAGACAACTTAATATTGTGATACAAAAGCGATAGTGTTATTCTGTGGAATGCCCTTTGGGTTTGTGAAGGTGAGAAAGAGTGCTGATTTTTATGTCTTTCTACTTGGTGCATTCTTAGGATTGATTTGCCTCTGAGTCTATTATTACTTCAATAATGGACCACCAGTTCTAAAACCTACTTATTATTCCCTCCAGGAAATATTGCTCATTTAACCAGTCTCCTATTTTGAACTATTAGCTTATGAGAATGCTATTGATAATTTCTTTTTTTAATCAAACCTAACTTCCTTCAAGTTTGTGTTCTGGAACCCTATGAATTACAGCCACTTGAGAGTTCTTCAGGAGAAGATTTCCCTCTTCTCTTCTTTAAAGGTGCTGGTCTGAGGTTGGCGATCAACATGTGGGACAGAACCTTTCTGTTGGCCTGGGATGTGACTATAAGGCCATCATTGAACATGAGATCCTCCATGCTTTGGGACTTTACCATGAGCAGTCAAGAACTGACCGAGATGACTATGTGAACATCTGGTGGGATGAAATTCTTCCAGGTGTGTAGAAACCCAAGGTACTTGGGTAGGATTTGCTGTTATCTTTATCACTTGCTGGGACCAACCCTGGGATGTCCGGGCCACATCTGTGTGTGGACAGAAGCTTCAGCTGGGAACACAGAATAGGAAATGGGTATGATTTGTTGGCCTTTGCTGTGGGCTGTGCTCATCTGATCATAACTGACCCCAGAAAAGGGCCTTAGGGAATGGAATATGTTGGCTAACTCAATGTTAACTGAAAGTTAATCAGAAACTTTTGCTTTGTTTCAGTATTTTTGTTGAAAATCTATCTAAAATGCTATCTAATTTTCCTGCCACAGTCAACTGACATCCTCTGAGGATGTCATAGTCATTTTTCTGGATGTGAGATCACATGTAGGTCTAGGAGTCTGCATGAAGTTTAGTTGAATGTACGATGACCCTAATATATACTCAAGAACCTTTTTGGTGCTTTACCAAATCAATGATAGGTGTTTAAAAACAAAACAAAACAACAACAAAAATGAATTATTTTATCTGAAATTGTCGCCCCAATTGTGTTAATTCTGGCTGATAGTCTGAGTTCTAGTTAATAAAAATTTACTGACTGGCCTTTCTTCCCACTGTCTTCCTCCTTCCTCCTTTCTAAGTACCTCTCTCCTGCCTCGAGCAAATGTATGCAGAAGGATAATACAGTCTTATTTCACTTATTGTTATGCAGGTGTGTTATTCTAACAATTTCTATGTTTCTTTAGACTTCTTTGGACATCACCTTTCCTAGTTGCTTCAGACAACTAAGTAGAGTGCTTTTGAGTATACTAAAACACTTCTTTTTGAAAGATTTTATTTATTTATTTGAGAGAGAGAGAGCAAGAGCAGGGGGAGGGGCAGAGGGAGAAGCAGGCTCCCCACTTCTGAGCAGGGAGCCCAATGCCTTGGGGCTGATCCCAGGACCCTGAGATTATGACCTGAGCTGAAGGGAGACATTTAACCAACTGAGCCACCTAGGGGCTCCCATCCCCCCCTTTTTTAAGATTTTATTTAATTATTTGGGGGGGAGTAAAACACTTTTATTGAACAGTTAAAAAGTCAATACTATATTTCTGAAAATACCTAGTTTTTAACTAGGAATTAGTTCAGGAAGTAGAAAAACATTATTTTTGGCAGCAATAGATTAATAAAACCTTAATGTATTAAAATGCCTTGACTATTACCATACATGGCTTTCACGAAGCAAATAATTGCCTTGGAATTATCTGCTTTATTTAGATTCCAGTTTCATATATGGGTTCATATATAGAGTGCATCTCTAATAATTTTACCTTTAGGGAATTATAAGATCTTGTCATACGATAAAATTAAATACAAATCCCCAAAAGACTTCTGCCAGAACTAGCTCATTTTGAAGTACGGTGGATCAATGGTTCTCATATGAGGTAGAGTTAGGGATGGCTAATCATATCAAAATCATCTAAGGGGTTTCTCGATCTGGGTCCCTCCCACTACCTCATATTCTGATATGTCTATGAATGTGAAGTGGTGGGGAAAGGAGGAAAACTATGTGGTTTGTAAAAACCTAATACAACCAGGATTGAACCCCCCCCACACACACACCTCCACCTATCCTACCACCCAACCACTGAGCTAGATGCCAAGTAATATTCTTCTTTGCCTCCCAGTCCAATCTAGAAAAGTATTAGCAAGTGTTCACCCAGACATAAAATAGCAGATCAAATTTAATGTATTTGTCTCCTGGATGTAATTCTGTTATAACTGGGTCTGTGTAGGAGGGGAAGGAGAGTGGGGTCATTGGTCAAAGGACCTAATCTCCACTTATAAGACTCAGGGCACTATTAGACTTTGTCTGTATTTGCCTAGAGACTTGGATTTCTTACCTTCCTGTACATAAACTTGGTTCTGCTGAGCATTAAATAAGGATATAGAGAACATTCACATGTTTAAGTCTTGAAGAACACAATGATTAGTGCTTTTAAAATGATTTTCAGCCAAATGAGGTTCCTTTTCTCAGAGGGAGCCAACGCTTTTGCCCAGGTAATTTTCAGACTTGCTCAGTTCTTGGTTGAGCATGAGTTACTCAACATATGTTGCTTATCTCCTACCTATATTTTCATCAGGTATAATTCCATATATCTAAATTGCCCGCTGTCACTGGAGAACTGTTCTCAAATGAGATGTCAAATCAATAAGATGGTAAGCAAGGGCAGTATTACTGCTCAGGGTAACTTATAACGTTTATTGCGTCTTGTCTTCAATTGATGACAAGCTTACCCTGCAACCTAAGAAGATACAGCACTGAAAATATAGTTCTCTCCCCAAATACATCTCCATCTCTTAAGCCAGAATGCTGTTTTCTGGATCTGTTCTCTTTAACCAAGGAAAGACCTCAATTTCTGGGGTCTAGCATGAGTCTGCAAACTACAGCCTGTGGGCCATATTCACTTGCATTTGTAAATAAAGTTTCATGGGGGGGGCGCCTGGGTGGCTCAGTTGGTTAAGCAACTGCCTTCGGCTCAGGTCATGATCCTGGAGTCCTGGGATTGAGTCCCACATCGGGTTCCCTGCTCGGCAGGGAGTCTGCTTCTCCCTCTGACCCTCCTCCCTCTCATGCTCTCTGTCTCTCATTCTCTCCGTCTCAAATAAATAAATAAAATCTTAAAAAAAAAAAAGTTTCATGGGAACAGGGCCATGCCCATTTATTTGCATATTTTCTATGGCTGCTTTTGTGTTACAGTGACAGAGTTGAGTATTGTGGGAGACCACATGACTTGCAAAGCCAAAAGTATTTTCTATCTGATCCTTTACACAAAAGATTTGACCTCTGGTTTACAATATCACTTCCTTTTCAAGGCTCTCAGCTTCGAGTTCCCTGAATGCAGGACCTTGCCTGTCCTATTCTCTTCCAGGGGCCACCACCAATGGGCACAGCTCCCAGTATGTAGACAGTAGGCGCAGCAAAAATGCGTTGCATAAAATTTTTAAAAATTATTCAAAACATGTATTTGGTAAAGCCTTCTGATAAAAATCCCTGAATAATAAAGAATAAAATGATCTATTCTAACCTGATGATTTTAGTGAAAGTTAGGGAAAACCTATGCAGTGAATTTGGATGTGCTGTTCTTAAGATTGCACCAGGAGTCACCAGGAGAGCCCAGGCCAAGCCCTAGTCCTCACACTGGCCGGGTATGCTTTATTGTTCTACCCTTAGGGTAGGACAACCTAGGACCAAATGCTCTGGAAGGAGTTACTTTTCCCTTCCCTGTTTGGGTCATTTATTTATACAGTCCTGTGCCACCTTTGAATATGCTTTGATCCCTTTGAAGTTCAATCTCCATGAAATCCCGTGATTTGGGAAGATGAAGCATTGGTATTCTCATTTTACAGTTAAAACAAAGTTTTGATCAACAGGATTCTTTGGCTTTTCCAAAAGCATTTAGAGACTCCCTCCAGTACCTACTGGCGCACGTAGTGTGGCTCATCTTCAGTCCTAAATGCACCTGCGTTGATGTCTTCACAAGGTGGTTACATGTTCTTCTCTCTAATTGTTAAAAACAACTGGATGGGGGGGGGGCGCCTGGGTGGCTCAGTTGGTTAAGAGACTGCCTTCGACTCAGGTCACGATCCCGGAGTCCCAGGATCGAATCCCGCATCGGGCTCCCTGCTCAGCAGGGGGTCTGCTTCTCCCTCTGACCCTCCTCCCTCTCATGCTCTCTGTCTCTCATTCTCTCTCTCGCAAATAAATAAAATCTTAAAAAAAAAAAATTAAAAAAACCCCCAAAACCAAAAAACAACAACAACTGGATGGGAAGCTAGAAAAGAAGAACATGAAGATGGGAAGTCATGATTAGGGAGTCATGAGCATTCTCATCCAGTTTTCCTGTCACTCCCTAAGAAGGAAATTAAAAATCTGTGAACTTCTCATTATTGCAACTGAAACAGTAAATTCCTGATGGCTAGTGGATTAAAAAAACATCTGTTTAGTTTCTTATTTAAGCATTCCACATTGCAGCACATATAATCTTGTGCTAATCTCATCAAAATATTTTCCTTTTCTATTTTGAAAGGAAAGTCGATTTTCTTCTTCCTATTTTATTTTTCTCTCCATGAGGCTATTTCTGAAAAGAGGTGTGAGTCTTGATTGACAAGTTACCCCTTTCCGGGCAGCTGTTTACCTTTCCCTCTGCCCCTTGGATTTCCTTTTTCTAACCCATGGAAGACCTGGCCAGGTACAGCTTTTGGTGGATGAGGTACTTGCCTATTAGCAAGATGTATCAACCTGAATATTTTCCTGAATTCAAAAATTCTTTTTCCTGCCATTTGGAATACCTACCTCCACTTTGATATTTTATCTTGTTTTCCTTAAAAACTTATACATGTACATACACACACATTTATTTATTTATTCATTTATTTGTAAAACAAATTTTTGATTTAAACATATACATATATTTAATAATTTGTAGGTAAAATTTATATATTAATTATAGCATGTCTTTTTGTATTTATTTTTAAATGTATTTTTAATTTTTAGAAGTGTATATACTGTTATATAATTAATATCATAATATTATTTGTTACTATTAATTAATAATATGTGTTAATTTTATGTACATCATGCTAATTACAAAACATGTTTAATATGTATATATATTTAAATCAACTGTTCGTTCTTTTTCTTTTCTTTTCTTTTCTTTTCTTTTCTTTCTTTTCTTTTCTTTTCTTTTCTCTTGGTTTCTGGGTCTCTGCTTAAGTATCTAGTCAAAAAGGGCAGGACAGAGGAAATCATATAACTGAATGGGACCTGTGGATTCTCTTTCTGATAGGTTTCAAACACAACTTTGACACCTATGATGACACTGTCATCACAGACCTCAACATGCCCTATGACTATGAGTCTTTGATGCACTATGAGCCTTTCTCATTTAACAAGAATGACACTGCTCCTACCATCACGGCCAAGATCCCTGAGTTTAACACCATCATTGGGCAGCGTCTGGATTTCAGTGTCACTGATTTGGAGAAGCTGAACCGAATGTACAATTGCAGTGAGTACTGCTGGGTCTGAGAAGTAGGTAAACAAACCTCAACAGGGTTTTCCCCAGCCCTTCAGTTTCCCCTACATTTCCCTGCACTATTCCGTCCTGTTCTAGTTAAGGAAACCGGACAAACCACAGAACCTTAGTTTATCTCCAGAGTAACAAAAATTGTTACAGGATGGTTATGAAAATTAATTAGGTGGTTGTGTTTTACAAAGTAAAAGTATTGGACCGATGATGTAAGGAGCTGTAATTGTCCAACTTCTTCAGCTTCCTTTTGAAGTGTGCGTCCTTATGTAAAGCTCAGGAGAGGGAAAGTGTCTTTTATCCTGCAAAGTTCCTTACCCAGGTTAGTTGTTCCAGAGTCATCTAGTGTTCAGGGACAGGATGTTTTCTAAAATGACCCTATTAGTCTTCAGGGACACACTTTTAAATTCTGTTCAGTATGTATGTACAGAAGATCTACTAACTACAAAGATCTACTAGGCACCTCCTTCTCGACCTGAAGGGTTCCTTGGTGGACATTTATAGCACCTTTTTATCATTTGACTCTGTGAGGTGGGTAGGGCTGCATCTATGTTGGATGTTCTAAGATGTAACGGGTGGCAGCAGGATTTGCATTAGAGAAAAGTCAAGCAAATGTGCTCTAGCTAAACAATGAGGTCTTTTTTAGCTTAAGACATTAAGTATGTGAAATAAGATGACTTAAATTTTTAACCAGGGGACAAAAATATCATTTGCAGCCAAAACTCACACACTTTTGGACCACTGTGCTTTTGAGAAGGCAAACATCTGTGGGATGATTCAGGGTACCAGGGATGATGCTGACTGGGTCCATGAGGACAGCACTCAGTCTGGACAAGTGGATCACACGTTGGTGGGACGATGCACGGGTGAGTGAAGGCAGAAAGTAAGCACACTGAGGTGGTTCAGCAGGTTCAATTAGGGAATGGCAGCCTGCATGTTTTGCCTCAATTGTAATGTTGGTTATCAAACACTGGAAAGCCAAACAAACACAAAGAGCACTTCTCATATCTTAATTATTAACTCAGTAAAAAGTATGCAGGTTCTGGGAATGCAAAAGAAAGATGCATTTAAGTGATGACAAAACTAATACAGACATATAGTTGATAAGACGTGATTTTGTAAATAAAGGTAACATCTCTAGAGTGGTGCCCTCCAATAGAACCATAAGGCAAGCCACAGACGTAATGTGAAATTTTCTAGAAGCCACATAAAAAAGAAACAAGATGCTTTTTAGCAATACATTTTATTTAACCCAGTATATTCAAAATGTTAGCATTTTGACATGTAATTAATAGTAAAGTTATTAATCAGCTACTCCACACTTTTTATACTTGGTATTTGAAAGCTGGTGTATAGTTTGCCCTTATAGCCCATCTCAGTTTGGACTGGCCACCATGCAGGTGCTTAGTAGTCATGTATGTTGGGTAGAACCATATTGAATGGCACGGCTTCAGATAGTTCTTATGCGTGGTTTGCATAGTGAAAAAGCCATAAAATCAGACAGACCTGTATTTGAAATCTGGCTCCACCACTTGCTGATTCTAACCACAGATAGCTGTTTTTGTTGGTGTCTTTTTTTAAGTCTTTACTTTTGTAAGCCTCTCTGACTGGTCCAAGGTGTTGATACTTACCAGTGAGGATGGAAGGAGCTAAGCAGGGAGACCCTCTAGCTGCAGACCGGCAACCTCCCTCTCCATTTCTTTCCCATCTTCCCTTTCTGTCTAGAGGTTCCATTTTTTTTTTAAATTTCTATTTTAGCATCCTTTTATGTTGTGCTTGTCTCAGAAATAATCTCAACCCTATAGATTATCATCAGTTTTTAAAGACTAGACTGTTACAAAGTCCCTCAGTCCCTACCTGTGTGAATTGGTTGGATTCCCTTCATAGAAGGGACCCAGCTTGTCACCCAGATGTCAGGCCACTGCGGTCAGAGGTCACAAACGATTGCAGCTCTTCCTCCGGCCTTGGCAAAAGGTGAAAGTCTCTGTCACCCATCATATTATCAAACACATAATCTCATGTGTCCAAAGGGTGATCTAAGTCTGAAGTTCCCTCTAGACTTCCTTTACAGTATCTCATCAAATCTCTCCTGGGGGCTTGCTGCTAGGCTACTATACAATTTCCAGCTGAACAGAAGAGTGACCGTCTTAGGAGGGAAACATGTTAGAACAGCGTTCCAGCACCTTAATAGGAAAGGAAAAGGCCATACCCCAGAAGAAATATCTAGAAAATTTTTACCAGGTTAACTTGAGCAGCCATTATGCTTCTTCCACAGGAGACATTTAATGGTGGTGCTTTCCCTCTGCTAGAGAGCAGCAGTGGTGTTGAGGTAGATGTTTAGACTCAAAGAGCACAAAGGATCCCTCGGGATAGAAGCCACCTCCCATCTGAAACCAGGAGAGAATGAATGGACACCTTCGAATTAGTAGCAGCGCCTGGGCAAGAATTCAGGTCTCCCGACTCCCAAGCCTGGGTTACGAGACTTTCATTTTCTACCCGTGAGGACACCTGGGTGGAATTCCTCAGCAAGGATCATAGCCGTGTGAGCTCTTGTTTTATTTAACCCAAGCACTCAGTAATTCACAATGCCGAGAGCTCAAGCTAGTAAGTTCAAGTACTGAGAATAACATGCAAGAAAATATCATTTTCCTGATATAATATTAAAGCCATTAGATATTTTTAAAGCTTTGTAGAAAGCCTATTCAAACACTATGCTTGCTGCCATCGTGGAAGGTACAATGCCCCACATATGAGGCAGGATGAAGCAGAGAGCCATATTGCCAATGTACCTAGAACTGCACTAGATGCTCATTTCGTTTCTACTTTGTGAGATATTTTGAGTGGATACTTTGGTAAGAAGTTGAATTCTGGAGGACAGTTTAAAGGACTTCTTTATATGCGAGAATTGTTCTTTGTGCTTCACTGTGATGTGCTGATTTTCCAAATGACATATTCCTTTAGCTGCCTGCTAATTTGCGGGGAGAGAGTTCTGAGATACAGGAGTTGAGCAAACCTCAGCTTGGTTACAAACCTAGACATTTTTCACCCTCCTTTTCAGTGGTCTTTTTTTCTTTTTCTTTCTTTCTTTCTTTCTTTCTTTCTTTCTTTCTTTCTTTCTTTCTTTCTTTCTTTCTTTCTTTCTTTCTTTCTTCTTTCTTTCTTTTTAGATTTTATTTACTTATTTGATAGAGAGAGAGACAGCGAGAGAGGGAACACAAGCAGGGGGAGTGGGAGAGGGAGAAGCAGGCTTCCGGCTGAGCAGGGAGCCCGATGCGGGGCTCGATCCCAGGACCCTGGGATCATGACCTGAGCCAAAGGCAGACGCTTAACGACTGAGCCACCCAGGCTCCCCTTGAATGCCCCTTCTTATGACACAGTAAAGATGATTCTTCACCACCAATAATACATCCAATAACAGGCTAGGAACGGGTGAGACCGAACCCTTATCATTGTGAATATTTAAATTCTAGTCCCTAAACATTGGAATCCCATAGTCTGTTCTACAACCAGGAGATGAGCTCTTTTCCTTGGAATGGGTCTCGAAACAAGAAAGCCAATGAGGAAAATAGTATTCATCTCAAGGACACTAAATTTCATCAAACTTTGCTTGAAGCCCGTGTCTCCTTAAGTCAGAGGAAGACATTTCACTAACTTAGGGACAAAGGCAGTGGAGAGCTGGGGCTTTCGCCAGGGAGTCTGTCCATGGAAACTGAAAGAAGACACACCACCTTCTTTTCATTTTTCCCGGGAGAGTTCTGGCTTTTGTTGCCTGGGTAACTTTGCGGGAGCACGGGACACACCAGGGTATGGACCGGTGGAGATGGATCATTGGGCTGCTCTCCCCACAGGAGCCGGCTACTTCATGCACTTCAGCACCAGCTCGGGGATGGCAAAAGAGGCAGCCCTGCTGGAGTCTCGGATTCTCTACCCAAAGAGGAAGCAGCAGTGCCTGCAGTTTTTCTATAAAATGACAGGAAGCCCTTCAGATCAACTGGTCATCTGGGTCAAGAGGGATGACGGCACTGGCAATGTTCGCAAGCTGGTCAAGGTGCAGACCTTCCAAGGTACCTAGAGACACTCGTGCAGGGCCTGATTTTGGCTTAAGTCTGGGATCTTGCTCCGTCTTCTCCTTCCCTTTCCCCTTCCTTTGCTCGCTTCCTCCCCTCTCTTTGTTTCTTCTTCTCCTCTTCCTCCTCCTCTCCCTCTTCTTCCTTGCTTTTCCTCCACCCCCTTCCTCCTCTTCTAAGAGCCCAGCATAACATCTGGTACATTTTAACCCCTCCATGAATATTTTAAGCCCTCAGAAATCAGAAACTGCATCGAGAATTTAGGCTGAAATATACTTGTGTAAGAGGCAATCAGAACATAGAAATCCAAATTTCAATACAGCTCTGGAGACAGCCAGGGCAGAGAAAATGGGTGATTTGAGGGTAGAGCTGGAAATAAAAGGGAAGCGGGAGCTGGTGCTGCTAGAGAGAATGGTTCAGTAGTTGACAAGCGTTTCTTCACCTGTTTCAAAAAACCGAGTGAATACATTTATTTATTTATTTATTTATTATTATATTCAATTAGCCAAACTATAGTACCATTATTTAATACACTGAACTAACATGAAGCCTACTTGTAAAGTTGGAGGTAATTAGGACGTGTGTATGTATTAACTTCATTATCATCATTTACATATTCCTAAGGGTTATTTTATGTATTTCTATAAGAGGGTCAGCATGAAAACCTTAAAATACTAAGGGAGGTACTTGGATTTGAGGGTAATCTAGGTGTAGGTCGAGATCAGGGTTATAAAGCTAAGTTTTTACATTCTTTTGTGGTGGTGATGGTTCATTCATAACCAGAAAAGGAGAGACACACATTCCTCTTTTTCAATTCAACAAAGAATTTCTCAGTTAAGACGAGTCTTGATAGAAGAAGCATCATTTGAGTACTTTTAGGAGAACCTGCTGCTCTTGAAGTGTGGAGGCTTCCTTAGAGGTCACTCCTTAGAACAGGTGTCTGAATCACCTCTACCCAGGCCTCCATGGGCTGCCTGGGAATACTACAGATAATGGTTTTGAGGGGTTCACTTTTCTGGCTGAAATGTACGGAGCATCTTTATCAAATGGAGGGATTGATAAGGGAAATCTGTGTCCTAAGATGGCCGACTGAGCCAGTGAGAGAGTCCCAGTCCTTGCCCTGGGGATCATCCGCGTTCTTCTCCCTGACCTGCTTCGCGCATGCACCAAAAGTGCCAAGTATGTGGAAGTAAGAGTGTATAAATTACCCCCTTTGTTTGTGCTCAGGCCTCACACCTTTGGAGACCACTCTCCTCTGAGCCCGCCGGCATTAAATAAACCTCCTATCCTCCAAGATCTCCAAGCGCTGCTTGGTTCTTCCGTTGGGTGATCCAGCCCAGGCTCTGTAACAGGATGACAGCTAGGTGCCCTCTAAGAGTCTCTGCCTACATGGTAATGGACCTCGGGTCTTCCTTCCAGTACCATGTTCCCACATTTCAATCTCAAGGTGACAATCCATATGAAGATGGTTTAGCCCTGTTGAGTAAATTAGTAAAAATCTTGTGTGTCTGTCCCTATTCCAGACATCCTGACACCCGTTACATCTCAGATCCATGTGTCCTCCACATGACTGCAGTCCCGTCCCCAGGAGACAGTACTTACATCAGTTCATAGGTTATAGATGTGGTCGATGTGCTCTCCTCACCCTTCTCCCCTATGTGTAGGTAACCTAACCTCATGGCCTGAGCTCTGCTCTCCCAAGACTGAAGAGTGCCTTGATCTCTCTTTGTTCTCAGTCATTCTCTTTAAGGACAACTTTGAGGGACAGATCTAACAATGTTCTGTTTTCTGGAGTGGAACTCTGTATGTAGATTTCTGGTTATAACACACAGAAAGAGGAAAAATACTTCTGAAGCCCTCTGGCCAATTGCATTTCAGACTAAACTTCAGTAACACTCATCTGTTTGAATTCATTTTAGCCAACAGGATCCCCACTTGGAATGTAGCATTTTTCTTTTCCTTTCTGAGCCCAGTGCTAAGATACACCCTGTCAGAATATGAAAGTAGGGGCAGATCTCTAAGGAATTATGAGTTGCTCTGGCCTGGAGGCTTCCTGCTCTAGACCCTCAAGCTCCTTTCTGGTTTCTTATGCTGTGAAGCACTGGACCCCATGTTTGAGAACATCTTTCTCAACTTCTTATCTCAGCTCTTTAGCCAAAATTCTCACTTCCAGCTCAGTCTCGGGAAAAAAAAACAAGTAAACCTAATTTTCACTAGAATGTGAATATCTGGATAGTGGTAACTCTTTTTGTATTATTATTATTTTAAAGGATGGATTCCCTACTTGTTGGGACTTCAGATAATATGAAGAGAAAATATTGGATGTTAGTGGGTGAGTCAGTATTGCATAGGGGAGATCCAACTAGTCCTGTATGTGAACACTCACTCTAGAGCACACCATATATCTCTCTGGCATCAAGTCATGGCTTGGACCATATGAAATCACCATTATTTGACTTTGAGTTTACAAAATGACTATTTTTATGGTTCAGCCTATTACTTGGGTATTCAGTGCAAACATTAGGGAATGGGGTGCATTTATACCATGAAACCCGGGGGAAACACAGAACCTATGGAATTGAATAATAATGGAAAACAAATTCTGATTAAGATTTGAATATGAATATTAAAATAAATCATAGTATATCTTTCTATAGCTATTTTCCCTCTGTAGTATGTGACTGTGGAAAAGTTCCTTAACCAGTTTATAACAGTACCTATCTCATAGGGATATTGTGAGGGTTAAATTAGATAATTCATATAAAGCACTTGGCATGCAGGGCGCCTGGGTGGTTCAGTCGGTTAAGCGTCCAACTCTTGATTTCAGCCCAGGGCATGATCTCAGGGTCTTACTCAGTACAGAGGGTGCTTGTCCTTCTCCTTCTGCTTCTCCTCCCACTCTCTCTCTCTCTCTTTCTCTCTCAAATAAATAAATAAGTAAACAAATAAAATCTTTAAAGCACTTGGCATGCTACCAGGCTCATAGGTCATGCTTAATACATGTTGGCCGCAATTGTCACCAACCTTCTTCTCTGTCCTCAGGAGATTTGGACCAAAATTGGAAAATTGCCCATGTGATGCTCAGAGAAGAAAAGAAGTTTCGCTACATGTTCCAGGGCACAAAAGGTGACCCCCAGAACTCAAATGGGGGAATTTACCTGGATGATATCACTCTGACGGAAACCCCATGCCCTGCAGGCGTTTGGACCATACGGAATTTCTCCCAGGTCCTTCAGAACACGGTTCCAGGGAATAAGCTCCTGAGCCCTCGATTCTACAATTCAGAGGGATATGGTTTTGGGTTGACCTTATACCCAAATGGCAGATTCAGCTCCAGTAGCTCTGGCTACTTGGGACTTGCTTTTCACCTGTGCAGTGGGGAGAATGATGCTATCCTGGAGTGGCCAGTGGAAAACAGACAGGTGATAATGACCATCCTCGACCAGGAACCTGATGCCAGGAATAGAATGTCCTCAAGCATGGTGTTCACTACCTCCAAGTCTCAGACATCTTCAGGTAGGTGCTCTAAAATCTGCTGCTCACCCCGAAAGGGCCGGTGGATATGATTCCCATCTGTATACAAGACATTAATCTTCCTCTCACATTTCCTCCTTGGGTAAATCAGGAACATGGTCATGTTGGAATATTAAGTCACATTTTCAATGTCATCTTTTCTCCCTTCTCTTTTCCAAATTCACTTATCCAGCATTTATTAAGGGCTTTCACTGTGCCAAACTCAGTGACAGGTACCTAGAATATAAGCCAGCCAGGCAGTTCCTGCTTCACTGAACGCAGTCTAAATGAGAAGACAGATACTGACCATCATTTATCAAATACTCAGAATTTGCTAGCCTCTGTGCCGAACTAACGCGCTAACTCCTAAAATATCAGTGACTGTCAGTATGTTAATGAAATAAACTCGTATCAAAAAGAAATGGGCAGACTTTTTTATTTTTCACATGAAAAGCCTTAAGCCTTAAAAGGAAGAGGCTCTCACTGTCCCTTCATCTTCACTGAGGAAGTGACTCAGTAATGGACAATTTGATCATTTAGAGCTCTGGTTCCTGCCCCTCCCCCTTCCCAATTCTGAGTTTTAAATCTCCTAGAAAGCATAAATAATCTGATTTTTTCCAACATATTTTTTTTTCTAACAAAGCTCTATATACTCATTAAAGACTGGTTGGAGAGTGAAGTATAGAGAGGTAATGTGATGTTATGTTACCTATTACTTTGTAGCAATAAATGACTCCGTCATCTGGGACAGGCCATCCATCATGGGATCCTATGATAAGGACTGTGATTGTTTTAGAAGCATTGACTGGGGCTGGAGTAGTGTCATCTCCCACCAAATGCTAAGAAGGAAGAGCTTCCTTAAAAATGACGACCTTATACTTTTTGTGGACTTTGAAGGTATGTTTGCAGATCTTCCTGAATAACTAATCCTATGCTCTGGGGCTTCTGCTGATTTTGCACTGATTTTTGAGCATCTCATGGAGGATGGGATTTTTTTTTTTTTTTTTTGAGGACCAGGTTAAAAAAAAATAAAAAAAGATATGCTCTAGGAGAGCTATTGCTCAAGGACTCACATCTTTATTTTAACTGGTCTTGGGAGAAACTAAAACTTTGGTGTCATCTTTTTTGATAATTTATCAGATATGACCATTTGCTAACTTCAGTTTAGTTTTGATCAGTCTATCCATGCTAGCTTTTTGCTTCTTTTTTTAAGTTATAATAAATAAAAATGTGATTGGATTACTCTGAAAATAAAAATAGCTAACATGAGAATCAGCTGGATTCAAACCACCTTTCCATGTCACTAAACGTGGAGTCCACCAGGGAACTTTCTCCAGAAGTGGAAGTTAAGTGTAGTCAGATGTTAATTGCAGATCTTCCTCACTGCCCTTTGTCTATTTCCTCAAGATATCACCTACCTTAACCACACTGAAGTTCCAACTCAAAACACAAGGCTGATTCCCCAAGGCCTTGTTCTCCAGGACCAGGAGCAGCAGGCCTCAGAAGAAGGTTCGGGAAAGGTCTTGTTAGAGAAAGCGCTCCCCAGCAGCCTGGACCAGGGGCAGCCCAGCCGACAGAAGCGGTCAGTAGAGAACACAGGCCCTCTGGAAGACCACAACTGGCCACAGTACTTCAGAGATCCGTGTGACCCGAATCCTTGCCAAAATGAAGGCATCTGTGTGAACGTGAAGGGGATGGCGAGCTGCAGGTAGGCTCTGTGGCTGGGGGGAGGCAGGGGGCAGGTCAGCAGGGGTGAGCTAAACATTTGCTTAACCTGGTAAAAGACACCGCTCTCAGGTTAGGGTGATGACTACTTCAGAGGGCCACCTGGACACGGCTGTCCTTGATTCCACAAAGCTGTGCTCTGAATCAGCTGGCTTATGCTGTCAGGACATAGCTGGGGTCCTGCCGGGGCAGAGGGGCCCCAAATCTCCCAAATCTTGACTTTCATCCCTTGCCCACCTCTGGGACGTGGTCAACAACATCTTGAACGTTGTTGGGATTTTGAACTCCACTGCAGCGCTCACAAATATTCCAGAGCTGTTAGCCCAGGAAATGCATGACCTGCCTCAGTGGGACTGGGGACCAAGCTTAAATCTTTACTGACTGCCAGTGGTATTGTTAATTATCAATTATTATTACTATCATCTATTTGTTCTGTTGTACTATGATTATAGTTATGTTTTCAGTAATAGTAATAAGAATATCTGATAGTTTTTGAGTGCTTACTATGTATCATGTGCTCTCCTGAGCAGTATACATGCATGATCTAAATTATTCCTGACAGCCACCCTGTGACATAGGACCCTCCTTCTCCCCATTTGGTGCATAAGGAAGTTGAAGCTTAGAGAGGCTAAATAATTTGTCTAACATTTCTCCGACGGCAAATACCGGAGCTGAGACTTGCATCCAAGTCTGCCTGTCTTGCACAGTTTGCTAGATTTAATATTTCTTTTTATAATGTTTGTTGTTTGCATAAAATATTTCATAAAAGAATATACGTGATGACAGAAAACATCAGTTTCATTTGGCAGAATAATGGCAGAGGTAGGGACTAGCCTGCTTGGCTCAAAAGACCTACATTTCTTCTGAGTCCTTTTCAATCTCCACTTTGTTTCTTCTTTTTTAAGCTTTTATGTTGAAATGATTTTAGATTTACAGGTACATTTGCAAAAATACTGCAGAGCTTCTCATTCCTGAATGTTAACATCTTACACAACCATATCACAATTAGCAAAGCCAAGAAATGAACATTAATGCAACTGAATGCAATTAACAATAGCATTCGCTAAACTACAGATCTCATTCAGATCTCTCCATTTTTTTCACCAATGTCCTTTTTTTGTTCCGGGATCTAATTCAGGGCCCTTCATTATACTCAGTTTCACGTCTCCTTAGCCTCCTTCACGCTGGGACAACCCCTCAGTGTTCCCTCCTCTTTCACTACCTTGACACTTTTGAGGAGTCCTGCTCAGTTATTTTGTAAATTGTTCCTCCATTTGGGTGTGTCTCATGTTTTCTCATGGTTATGCTGAGATCGTACATTTTTGGCAAGAAGGGCAAAGATGAGGCACGCCCCTCTTGGAGGGTCATTCAAGGGGCACGTGATGTCCGAGGAGTTAAGACTGGTGATAGTAACCTTGATCACTGGGTCACGGGGTGTCCATTCCTCACTCTGCAGTTAATACATGTCTTGGGAGAGACATTCAGAGGCCATGCAGGCATCCTGCTTTTTCTCGAATCCTCACCCACTATGTCATCATCCTTTGGTGGACTTGTTGCCACAGTTGCCCTGAAATATTCCAGTGGTGATTTTCCATCTCCCCCACTCCCTCCGTGTTCAGTAAGTGAAATTCTCATGTAAAGAATAATGGTCCACTCCTCCCGATTCATGGATTCATGCATGTCTTTATATCATGAAGGGCACATAAACATTTACCTTCTTCTCTGGGCCATAGTTGCATAATGTCAGTCTTGCCTTTGTAGCTCATGGCATCCTGGCCTTGGCCTTTGAGAGCTCTCCCAGATTGGCTGCTGTACCCTTTCAGCACCCACTCACTGTTTCATGAACACGGTCTTACTCTCTGGCACCACAGGATACTCCCAGCTTATCTTTTACTTCCCCCATCCCAGCCCTGGAATAAAGCACTTTTCCAAGGAGCGCTGGTTCCTTCTATCTGAGAATGACCTCCTTGTTTCTTGAGGGCTCCACAGCCATTGGTCTGCACCTCTCAGCCGATGGGGCCTTGGATGCCAGATTTCCATATGTGCCCCAACAAGCCTCACCCTCAGAGTCAGGACGACCAGTGGTTCCCACTTGTGTATCACCCTCTGCTCGACCAAAGCATCCCTCTTCCACAAACCTGCAGTTTGTGGGATAAGCTCCTCTAAGGGAATCCTCGAGAATATCATTAAACTGTATTTGGAGGGGACTAGGCCAGGGAAAAATTGAACGAACTTGCTCTTATGCACTGATTTTTATAAAAATTTTATTTATTTATTTGACAGAAAAAGAGAGAGAGCACATGCACAAGCAGGGGGAGAACCAGAGGGAGAGGGAGAAGCAGACTCCCGGCTGAGCAGGGAGCCTGATGCGGGGCTCGATCCCAGGACCCTGGGATCATGACCTGAGCCGAAGGCAGGCGCTCAACTGACTGAGCCACCCAAGCGCCCCTATTACACACTGATTTTTAAGAAGCCAATGTCTAGGCTAGTGATGAGGAAGGTAAAATAGTTCCAGAATGAGTAAAAAGAGTCCGTGACTTCTGATTGTCACATTCGGCTCTGTGGTTAGACTTTGCGATGAGAATGTTGTTTGAAAGGAAGGCTGGAATTGCTACCCTAGAAGCGAGGAAACATCACTCCCCATGCCTTGGGTCTGAGATTAGTTGATCTCCCCACCAGATGACATTAAAACACAAACAAGCAAACCCGAGGTGTGGCGGCCCCTGTGTGACTGTGTCCCAAACAAGGCAGTAAGAAGTGTGCTCATGATCTCGCAGATTTCGGGGCGGCCTGGGACACAGCTGGTAGGATCCTCACCTTACAGCAACATTGTAATGGATACCGTCTGGAAGTTCTCGAGCCCCAGCTAATGGTTGGGGTCAGACTCTATCTGAAGAATTTCCCTCGTAACTTGCAGTCTGAACCCTCATGGGCCACACATTCTTTAAATGCCCCAAACCTTCCTTCCTGAGCCTCGCACGGGATGGGGCCAAGGGCACCTGGTCTGGAGACAGGCCTCCAGGGATTAGACTTCAAGTGTGAAACACTGACTAACCGTGTGACCTTGAGCCCATGATTTAACCTCTCTGGATATAAATAAAGGATTGCAAAATGAGGTTATGAGAATAGTAATAACCACCCCCTCCTGGGGCTGTTAGGAGATTGAATGGACTCATATAAAGCCCTTGGAACGGGGTCAGGCATGTGGGCCACTCAGTCAGGGTCCCCTGCCCCTGTGGCTGTCGGTGCTGGTAGTACAAAGCAATGGAGGCTCGGGTGCCTCCCACACCCCTCCTCTGTCCCGCCCCCCCAGGTGTGTCTCCAGTCATGCTTTCTTCTACACGGGGGAGCATTGTCAGGCCATGCAAGTGCACGGCAGCATCCTGGGCCTGCTGATCGGAGGCACGGCCGGCGTGATCTTCTTGACCTTCAGCATCATCTCCATCCTTTCTCAAAAGCCAAAGTAGTGACCTGACATCAGCCAGATCACAGAAGCACCTTCTCTACTCAGACCTTCCTTTCTGGACCTCCGCGCAATTTGGGGGTGGTTTTTATCAGCCTTGCTTTGAACAGGTCTCCAAGGACTGCAGCCTCCAGCCTCCTGTGTGACCATTCTGGTTTTTTCTGCCCCCCCCTTCCCTCCCCCCGTCCCCACATGGTCCTGTTACCCTGCTCTGAATGTAGCTCGTGTGTTCTGTGACAGTACCCATTACACTTCATTTCAATTCCTTGTTTAATCGACTGTCTTTCCCATCGACTGTAAGCTCCTGGTGGGCAGGCCTGCGTTTCCCATGTTCGCTTCGAGGCGTGCCTGGCTGGCCCATCGTGGGAACTCAATAAATGTGAATGAATGAACTGATAATGAATGAAGAACTAAGTTATAGAAACTCTCATTTCTACTGCAAATAAAATATGTGATGAAACCCACATGTCATTTATATTAAAATCAAAAACTTGTTTTTCATCAGACACAATAATACTCTTTAAGGGCTTGTGTGTTAGAGGAAAGATTCCTTCTTACAGCAGGACTTTGCGGCATTTGCTTTCCTTCTCCTCTGATTGTAAAAACAGATCTTTATAAATTCAATAAATATTTAGTCAGTACCTTCTGTGTGTCCAGCTTTGTGTTTGTGTGTGTGTGTGTGTGTAGAAGAGTTGTCCAAAGCTCTTCCTCAGATCTTTTTAAATCTAAAGCATATTTTATATACTATTCCAGTATAAAATTATGATGTTAACAAACTGACAGGAGCTAGTAGAAGAAAGTTTTAAAGCAGTTAGACACACTTTCTTTCCACGGTTCCTAAGGAGATGAAACTATCTGGGGCAAGGAAGTTCCAAGACAGATCAAGTCAAAGGAAATCTAGGATTCCCATCCCCAGTTGGTTCAGGCTCCACAAAGAGCTGGCTCTGGATGTTTAATAACAGAGTATGTTTCAAGGAGCCTGAGTGGTCCCCAGCTTTAAGGGTACCAGCTTCCTAAGTACACACTTTCTGGCCATTCTGGAAATAACAGGATGGGTTAAGAAGAATCCATTGCATGTGAAGGTGTGAGGAGAGTTTGTAGCAGGTGGAAACAACACCCCTTGGGGACTGACTCTCCAGCCTGAGGTCATCAGTACCTGCTGGAGGGCTGGTTTATGGGCACCACCTGCTCCGATGGAAAATGGGTCTGGAAGTCAGGTATGCCAGCCAGGTGCATCTAACCAGCTGAGCAATTTTAGTAAAATCACATAAGCTCTTGGTCTTAGTTCCCGAATCTGTCAAAGGGAAGTAGCAGTTAACCACCTCCTCACACCCCACTTTAACATGTCCAGGGTGGCAGGGTAATAAAATGGGATAATGGGTAAGAACATATTTTAGAGCCAAATGCACACAAATGTTACTGTTTAATTTTCAGATTAGATGAGACACTATCCAGCCCCCAGCCTACACTCCTGTCTCCCAAGACCAAATTGAAAATAGACAGCTTTTTCTCCATGGGTTTCACAGCCTGCAAACCCACACTGCCTTCCCAGCTAGGCCTGGAGAAGGTCATGCCCTCCACAGTTTCTCAGTGTTTCACTTTAGAAGGGAGCTCCAGGCTCCAGACTCCAAATACTATCGTTGTTTTCTTTCATTTTATTAGAAAGAAATGTGCTCTGGGCCATGCCTGGCTTAGACGTGGTCTAGTTCAGAGGGAGAGGCCCCATTCCTAACCAAGGACAACATTGTTTGTACATGTGAATTCCCTCTGGAAGTAGCAGAAGCTCAAGTATCAAGAGTAACCTAAGTTTTTGATCTGGTAAATTATAAATTAAATATAGTCAAACAATGGTCAGAAGGTCCCAGACTGAGGGTCAAATATTTTGCTATTTCTCTGTAGGTTCTCAGATCCAGCAGCACACCTACTACCTAGGAACATCTCTGTTGATGGCTGATTGTCATTTCTGTTGATTGATTGATTAAGAATCCGGCACATCGTGGATGGGACATCACATTTAGCTTTTCTTTGAGCCTGAAGTTCTCAATCATTTCAGGAGGAGTACTTTATTCTTTTGAGGTGTTGGGGTGGTGATGGAAAAGTAGGCATTCATGTTGGGAGAGAGACAGAGAAATACCCATTTCATCATCTCTAGGCATTGTGGGATTTGGGATTTAGATGAGCGACATGAAAAAGCAGGAAATTTTCTCTGTATCTGGGTGCTTGGTCAACAGAGTGGGAAGGAGTCAGAGTAGTTTGAAAGTCTGAAAATGTCTCACATTTCCCCCCTACACCCTATCCCTTATCCTTCTCCCTTTCCTCTTCTGGCTCGTTTCCTTCTGAACTGGCCTGAGCCAATCTGGCCATTCTCGAATGTCACATTCTTTAGTACTATCTGGAGCCTGTGATAGTAGAAGTGGGTGGGACTCATATCCCCCTACCTCAAAAGTCACAATGAACATTAACATATTTCTTATCTATCAAGCCCCACAAAAGTCACCTAACCTATTTTGTAAATGTAATAAAGTCTCTGCTCTGTGATTTTGCTTTCCAACAAACATCTTGGATTAAAGGTTCACCCAAGGCATGTGCAAACAAATAATCTGAAGGCCAGGAACACAACCTGGGCACTCTCTCAACCTGGGCACTACTGACATTTTGAACTAGATATTCCTTGTCGTGGGTGTTGTGCTGTGTCCTATAGGATGTTAGCAGCATCCTGGCCTCTGCCTCACTAGACACCAGCAGAGCCACCTCCCTGGTTACAAAAACTAAAAATGTCTCTAGATGTTGCCAAATGTCCCTCGGGGGCCAAAGTCATCCTGGTTGAGAACCACCGGCCCAACCGGATCAACCAATGGAATATTCTAGCAAGTGAGGGAGATCAGAACCAAACTGAATTGTAATCTAAGCTTTCTCCTCCAATGTTAGCTCACTGGGCCTGCCAGTGTTTTGTACCTATAGCTGTTTGATAATTCCAGTTTACTAATGCAAAGATGACTTCTAGCATCCTGTAAACTAATGAAAACCCTCTGGTGTGGTTTGGGATAGCAATATTGAAAAGTTTTTGCTTTGGATATTTCTGCAGCACAGACTTTTGCTTAGAGTCCCTCAGTGCTAATGACTGTGGGAATGTTGCAGAGTACTTTGACAAGCATCTAACCTCCTCTAGCTCTGGATTATAGTGGACCTGAATACTGTGTCCATTGTAATATGATATTGATGTATCTCTGCAAGTAAATTATAGCCAAACACCTTCTCTTCTCGAGCTCCTCCTTTCTGATGAATTATGTCTTCCATTTTTATGGCTTGAGGGAAATCTAGGGATCCTGAGGTTCTACTCAGATATTTGAGTAAAGTGAGATTCTAGAGAGAATGAATGCTGCAGCCAGGTCAAAGGTCCATTTAACCAACTGAGCCACCCAGGCGCCCCAAAGGTCCATTTAATAGGAGACTCTATTGTCCCCTTTTGGCTACCAGGGAAGCTTAATAAGACCAGTGAGTGGCCTGGGGGGTGGGAGGGATATGCAGTGTAAGCTAATCAACATCTAACATGATGTGAAGATCTTTTTTGCTTGGTTTTCTTTATTACAAATATCATTTGATGTCTAATTAGTCACCAACTCACATTTCCGTGTATTTACAACTATGGCTAAAAGAGCTTTCCTATGTTAGTTATATAAACATAATATATTTTTCCAAAATCTTCAAGCAAAATTAATTTTCAAAGATAGGTATTGTGTTTAGCTATGAGTACTGTTTAGTGAACTATCACAAACCCTAATGGGTAGGGGATGGGAGACAGTGGGGTGGGATGGTAGCAATCTCTAATGAATACTGATATGGAAGAAATGACAGAAGACAAGGAAATACAGATCAGAACCACAATGAGACACCACCTCACACCGGTTAGAATGGTGAAAATCAACAAGTCAGGAAACGACAGATGTTGGTGAGGATGTGGAGAAAGGGGAACCCTCCTACACTGTTGGTGGGAAGGCAAGCTGGTGCAGCCACTCTGGAAGACAGTATGGAGGTTTCTCAAAAAGTTAAAATTAGAACTACCCTACCATCCAGAAATTGTACTGTTAGGTATTTATCCAAAAGATACATAGTGATTCGAAGGGTCATGTGCACCCCAATGTTATAGCAGCAATGTCCACAATGGTCGAACTATGGAAAGAGCCCAGATGTCCATCGACAGATGAATGGATAAAGAAGATGTGGTATATACACATGACGGAATATTACTCAGTCATCAAAAAGAATGAAATCTTACCATTTGCAATGATGTGGATGAACTAGAGGGTATTATGCTAAGTGAAATAAGTCAGTCAGAGAAAGAGAGATCTCATATGATTTCATTCATATATGGAATTGAAGAAACAAAACAGGTGAACATAGGGGAAGGGAAGGAAAAATAAAATAAGATGAAATCAGAGAGGGAGGCAAACCATAAGATTCTTAATCATAGGAAACAAACTGAGGGTTGCTGGAGGGGAGGGGGCCATGGGAGGGGTAACTGGGTGATGGGCATTAAGGAGGGCATGTGGTGTAATGAGCACTGGGTGTTATATGCAACTGATGAATCACTGACCTCTACATCTGAAACTCATGATACACTGTATGTTAATTGATTTTTAATAAAAATAAAGATAAAAAAAGAAATGAAAGAAGAGATTTGACATGGGTAAAGCAGCCCAACAGGGTTCCTGTGCGTGTGTGTATGTGTGTGTGTGGGGGGGCTCGCACACGTACATGCACATTAGTGTATGTAGGAGACAGATCAAAAGGTCAGGTGGGACAAGATAGTGAAGACAAGACCCATCTCTCTCCACCTTTCACAATTTGGCCTGGAGCTGGTTCTGCAACCCCAGCACGGACTGAGACGTGGCTCTGCGTGGCACAGAGTCCCTCAGGCCTAGACAGATTTACGACAGTTTTACCCAAGTGTGATGCAACAGCTCAATGGAAATCATCAGTAACATGTTAAAGATTTCTGTCTGGTCAAGAGAGTAAAAGGAGAGTAGAAAAGTGGGATCACCCCTCTTTGCTCCCTAAACTGGCTGTCAATCAGTGTTGAAGACAGCGCGATGCTCTCACCCATGCAGAATGAAGCAGAGCATCCAGATAATTCACTTAGCAGATCAGCTGCTGCATCAGGCTGCACGTCACCAGGGCAATCACCACGGAGCCAAGCGTAGTAGGACGAATGTTCCAGTTCTTCACTTGTGTTTAAACACCACGTTAGGGGCGCCTGGGTGGCTCAGTTGGTTAAGCGACTGCCTTCAGCTCAGGTCATGATCTCAGGGTCCTGGGATCGAGCCCCGCATCGGGCTCCCTGCTCGGCGGGAAGCCTGCTTCTCCCTCTCCCACTCCGCCTGCTTGTGTTCCCTCTCTCGCTGTCTCTCTCTCTGTCAAATAAATAAATAAAATCTTAAAAAATAAATAAATAAAATAAACACCACGTTAGACATGTACTTTGTTGCGGAGAAATCCTACTTTTCTCGTGTGTGTTTAAATGACATCCAACACTCTGAGAACGCTTGATAGACCTCCGGCAAGTGGAAGAGTAATACCACTGGCGATGGGGACCTCGTGGAAACTCATTTGAATGAAGAGGAAAGATTAAAATGGCAGGTGCACTCAGGCTGCTCCATTTGGGGATCAAGTAGGGGGCTAATGTGAGGTCTACTTTCACTAAAGCAACACAGTGGGAGTCCTTTCATGCTCCATCAGATATGGAAGAGGGAAGTGGACCAACCCCCAAGAATGCCCAGACCACCGGCCATTGTGTTCTGGACTGCCCCTATGTGAAATCATAAAGTGACACTGAGATGCTTTACCTTCTCCACTCTTCCCATCACTGTGTCTCCCTCGCTCAATCTGTGTACTCAGAACTGCCCCCCCCATCAGACGATACGTGCATCAGACTGCATGAAGGAGCAACAGAGTGAGGTGTGGACATGCACACATGCCAGGTGAGACCGTCTGCTTTCAGCACCTGGCTCTACCATTCCTGAGCTGTGTGACCCTCAGCAAGTTATTAACTTCTCTGTGCTTAGTTTACTCATCTGTAAAATAAAAAAGAACATCTACTTAACCCGGGGTTGCTGTAAGGCTTAAATGAGATTATATGCATGAAGAGCTTAGGACAGGCACCAAACACATGGTAAAGAGCTCAGTTAATGTTGGCCTAGTTACATTGTTATCAGCCATTTTCACTGGAGGGTAAATTTTATTTCATTTGCTGTGCACCTCTCTCCCAGAAGTTTTTGCACAGTAAACCTCCTCTCTCCTTGAGATTTGGTTTTCTGTTAGAATGGATGTCCAATATAAGGGAGAAGGTGACAGAGCTATTCTTTGGGAGGGGAGGGGAGGGGAGGAGTGGTATCCCAAAGCATATGATATTCTCACACGTTCAGAAGCTGTCTGCCCATGACATAAGGCAGGTCAGCATGTCCCTCTGCCCCAAGGATCAGCCTTTCTTGGCTGTGGGTACTGTTTACTTCTACTGGGTCTTCTTGGATCACATTTTGGCTAGCAAAGCCAGCAGCCTCCTCTTGAGTGCGTATCCAGAGCCTCGACTAGAAACTTCCCAGCTGACCTCAGGGTGGGCTGGTGTGTCAGACAGCCCTGGGACAGCTGCGGGTTCAGCGTGGATTGAAAATGAAAACCCAGCTTGGCAGTAATAGTTTCCCATCCTAAGGAAGGGGTCCATCCTAGTTCATCCTTTGGAAGGTGCATTGATGGAGAAAGTGTTTAAGGCCCTATGACACACGGAAGGCACCCATTTTGCTTCCTCAAACTACCTTCCAGACTCCCGTCTGGAATGGGGAAACCTGGTGATTTGGGGCCAGGGGTGGGGGGGCTGCCTTTAGCTTTGCCTCTGGATCTGTAAATAAGATTCGGTCAGTAAGAGAGGAAAGAAACAGAAGGAGGGAGCTATCCTGGCAAGTATATCTCAGAAGTGTACACCTGCCTGCAAATCCATCATGCACACTTGAACCGTGTGGCTAAAATGTCCGCTCTCCCCATACCTCCTCAAAGCTTTCTGGCTTTTCAGGCTGCACGTCACCAGGGCAATTACCACGTAGCCAAGCGTAGTAGGACGAATGTTCCAGTTCTTCACTTGTGTTTAAACACCACGTTAGACACGTACTTCGTTGCGGAGAAATCCTACTTTTCTAGTGTGTGTTTAAATGACAACCAACACTCTGAGAACACTTGATAGACCTCCGGTAAGTGGAAGAGCAATACCACTGGCCCTGCAAGGACCATAGCGTAAAAAGTGTCAGGAGGCAGGGAGTGAGGGTGATTCTTGCATTCCTGGTCTCTGTCATCTAGTAGGCCTCGAGCCCACCTTCGCACCAAATTACTTCCCTGCACCTCGCCCACCAGGCACATCAGCGGCCTGAGTGCTGGGCCGCCTTGGACGTGGGACCCAGAGGCGGCGCTCCCTCCGATGACCACAAGGTGGCGATCGAGCCTCAGGAGAAGCCGGCGGGCCCGGCGAGGGAAGCCCCGCGCCCCCGCTAGCTGTCACTCAGTGGCCCAGCTGGAGACTCCTGTCGCTTCCGCTTTGACTGGGACAGCTGTGAGAGAGCTCCTCGGGGCCTGGGAACCGCTCGCTGTTCCAGAAAAACAGTGAGTGGATGTGCGATTCTTCCCCGGTGAATCCAAATCAGACACCTCGTCCCACTGCAGCCCGGGGGCGGAGGCTGGGGGGCAGGAGGGAGGACGCAGGATGGTACCAATTACAGTGGCTTCCAAGAAGGCAGGGCCCGCAGAGGCTCCTGGATCGTGCTGCCGAGCGAGGGAAGTGGGCTCTAACAGCCGTCTTCCCATGACTTGCCCAAATAGTTCCTGTTGCTTTTCATGCTGAGAAAACGCCCTTTCCCCCCCTGGGCTCCTGGGTTGGTTCTGTTTCGTTTGTAGCGGTCGCCGGCAAACCTCGTTGGGACTTGGCTCTGCATGAAAGAAGGGAGACCGCGGGCCTTGCACGGTCGCACGTCTCCCCGACCCGCTGCCCTTTTGTGCAGAGGGAACGCGGGGGGCCTTGTGACTCCTCGTCTCAAAGTTTAAAGGGAAAAGGTTAAGAATGGGTGTCTGGAAAACAGGAAGATGACTTTAGCTGAATCGTGGGCCCCACAGGAAAATGGTATTCGGAGAGAAAGAACGGGGGGTCTGGCACAGGGCAGGCTTCTGGGATTGTGCCCCTCATGTCTCCCCTCTTGTTCTGTCTGCTTATAGTCACTGAGCGCAGAAAACTTAGGAGAATTGGTTTCCTCTCTAGAATGTGCTAGAGGATAAACTTAGGTATCCATCTATGCAAGACGTAAGGAAAGATGGTGGGGGGGGGGGCAGGGGGTCGAGTGGATAGAACCCTAACCCCTGAGGTTGGTAAATGGGAACTTACAGGTGCTTTCTGACTGCCCCACCCTGCAGAATCACTGATGGGAACAGAGAGAAGGGGTGGATACCTCACAGGCCTGGCCCAGGGAGCCGGTTCCATTCTCTCAAAGCCCACTGCTTGGCACCTGCCGCTATGAGTGTCCACAGGGGCAGAGCTGTATTCGGACGCTGCTGCTGGCTGCCTGCCCTGGAAGAAAGGGGCACCTGGCACTCTGCCACGTGGACCCATTTGATGCCAGGAAAGCCTTCCTCAGAGCAGGCCTCCCCCGGGAACCCTTTAATCACACTTGCAAAACTTTCCTGCTTCCCAAATTGTCATCCTCCAGGACCATCTGATCTCCAGGCTGGGGCTCAAAGGGCCCAGAAGTCATTGCAGCTGGAAGTTGATCCGCAGGGGCACCCCCATCCTGGAGGGCTTCTGAATAGCCCCTGGGGTTGTGGGACAGGCCTGGGCCTCTGTCAGTCCTCCCTATACTCATGGGACAGCGGGGGTCCCCTATGCCCCCTCTGGGCTGTGTGTGCAAGGGGCTGAGTCCTGACCTGTGACCCAGATTCTGAGGCAAAGAAAACGGTTGGACTCTTGCAGGAAGTGCAGCGGGTCTGTGTGGAGGCATGTCTGCAGATGGGCTTTGGGGTCCTGTAAGAAAAGTCATGTTGTTACACACAAGATGGGCTTGAAGGAAATCTGCAGAGTCGGTAAGTTGTTTAGGACTGCCTCATTTCCTCATAGGTGCCTGACGAACTGTGTCCTCCCCTTCCTGATCCAGTGTCCTCCTGATGACCCCCTCGATGCCCAGGAATCCCACTGGGGTCACCAGAGCTTAATGCCCCTGACGGCTTTCTGTGGTCAGCATCTATCTGCCTTTCAAAGAGATATTGGAAATAATCTTTTGTTTGCATAATACTTGACAGTTTACAAAACCCGTTTGTGTAAACTGTGCTTTTTGAGCCTGACAACAGCCTTGAGTGGGAATTTGAATGATCTCTATTTTTTAGGTGAGCAAAGCAAAGACCAGAGAGGTGTGGGGAAAGGCTCAGGTGAGTGAGGGAAAGTATCTTTCTGTTCCAGGCAGGAGCCATGTTCTTTCCGCCATACCGCACTGCTGAGACCGCAAGCTCATTCTCCAAGAAAGAAGGCTGATGGTGATTCCAGACACTTCCTCCTTCCTGGGGAAGATGTGGAACTGTGATCTGCGGGGGCAAATGCCCCATGCTTGTCAGAAATCTCAGAGGAGAATTTTGAACACTGTGGCTTTCAAGCCTGCTTAGGGTGGCAGGAGTCATATGGAAGAGAGGTATTTGTGGCCTTATGGATTTCTACCCCTGCCCCCCTGCCCCCCAGTATATGTAGGGTCTCTGCACAGACCAGCGAGGATGATGTGGTACAGACCTTGTTTTAAATTCATTCTCCTACCCTGCTGTCAGTATACAGAAGGCAGAATGGCAGAAAGCATTTGTCACTGGTTGATACTCTAAATCTCTGTTGTGCAGGGGCGCCTGGGGGGCTCACTCGTTAAGCGTCTACCTTCGGCTCAGGTCATGATCCCAGGGTCCTGGGATCGAGCCCCACATCGGGCTCCCTGCTCAGTGGGAAGCCTGCTTCTCCCTCTGCCACTCCCCCTGCTTGTGTTCCCTCTCTCGCTCTGTCTCTCTCTGTCAAATAAATAAATAAAATCTCTAGATACGTGTGGCTATTGAACACTTGAAATGTGGCTGGACAACGGAGGTGTTTGGTTAGCATAAAATACACACAGGAATTCCAACACTTAGGACAAAGAAAAAGGAAAGGAGTGTACGATGTCTCATTAATAAGTTTACATTAATTACATCTGGAAATGTTAATATTTTGGATAAACTTGGTTACATAGAAGTGTTACTGCAATTAGTTTTACTGATTTACTTTTTTTCTAATGTGGCTACCTCAAAATTTAAAAGCACGGGACTCACATTCTCATTCCTCTAGACCATGCAGCTTACACAGCGTTACCAAATAGTTCAAAGAAAGCTGCCTTCGTGTTCACATAAAGTGTTCATGGGAAGCACTCTTTTCTTCCTGTTTATATGAAGAAAGTATAAACTTCATAAAGCCAGGAGGGAATGTCTTCAAAATACAAAAATAAACCTCTTCCTTCTGAATGATGTATGTGTTATCTTACAAAGGGGGGGAAAAAATCGGTGCAAAAGAGCAGAAAAGTCCAGACAGGCTCCTGTGACCCAGGCGAGCATTCGAAGGGTGTGTGGGTCTGTCGAGGAGGAGCTGTTCCCAGCCCCGGGCGTGACCTGCGGGCTGCAGGCTGCAGACTGCAACATTTCACGGGAACGCTTAAAGGATGAGAAGTGCCCAGCATAGGAGGAGCATATTGACTTTATTTTTAAGGACCCGACGGTCAGGGGTACAAACGTGTGGAAGACTGGCTGGCACCTGTCTGCTTAGGTCTCTGATCCGTTGGCCCAAGCGTCAAGGGAACATCAGCTCCTGGACTCCCTCTACCCGCACCCCAGACACTCACCACGCTGGGGAAGGTTGTGGGCCCTGGCGTTGGTGAGCCTCTTTTCATCTGGACACATCAGGCCTTGCCAAATAGCACCCTTTCCCCGAAGCCCCACAGAGCTGGAAGCCATCCCCTCGGGAAAGGTGACTTCTTTCACATTTGCATAGTCACTAGACAGAGGTAACGCTACATTAGTTGCACCATGCGAGCTTTATCCGTGGTACTGCCGGAGAGCCCCTTTTCAGTGTGATTAGTGCTGTGGATAAAGAAATGTTTACAGGCCACAAAGCCACAGCGAATGCCTCAGACACAATCTACAGAGCAGCGCTGCGTCCTTAATGTTGTTTGTTTAAACAATCTGATGCAATAGCCTGTATAATCCTCTCCCATTAACTGTGGGCAGGATCTGTAAATACATCACTGCCGGGAGTAGAATATATTATATGGTCAAGGTCTTCACCTTACATCACAATCTGCTGATGTAATCAAGGCCCCTAATCACCTGGCTTCGAGTTCATCACAAGGGTGATTATCCTGGATGGGCCTGACCTAATCAGGTGAGTCCTTTACAAGAGGGTCTAGGATCAGAAACTGAAGAAGTCAGAGATTCAAAGCAGCACGGAATTTCTCCTGCTGACTTTAAAAAAGCAAAGGACCACATTGTAGAAAAGGTCACACGGCAGGGGATGGCAGGACACCTCTAGGTAATGAGGGCCTCTGTCCTATACCTACAAAGAATAGAATTCTGCCCGACAACCAATAAGCACGGAGGGGGAGCTCAGCTTTCAGATGAATCCACAGCTGCTAGCTTGAGTTCCACCTGGCCAGACCCTGAGCAGAGGACCCAGTGAAGCCATGCCCAGATTTCTGACCCCAGAAACCATGCGCTCATAAGTGGGTGCAGTGTTAAGCCTCTAAGTTTGTGGTAACATGTTACTCAGCTATAGAATATGAACACAGGAAATATGGGCCCACGTTGCAGAAATAATCTGTTGCTAACAGAACTCACAGGGCTCTGTTTTCAGCCGTCCGTGAAAATTCCAACCAAGCCACACACAAATGTTAGAAAAGATACTTGTTTATTTGTTTCCCAGACAGTTAGGTCCTGAAAGCATTGCTTCAAGGTCCCTCGTTTCAACCCTCTGTAAGCTTCCAGGCTTCACATGCTGCATGGGAGTGTGGATGGTGCGAGGAAAGGCATCAGTGCCCTCAGCCAACTGAGCCGGGAGCTTCTGGTACCCCTGCCCCCCACCACACCTGGAGAACAGAAGCCACCATTCGCTGTGAGGGGAAGGACATTAAATGCTGGTTGGATTTCGGGTCAGGAAGCCTAAAAGAGCAGCGCTGGCCTATCTACAAAAGAGCAGACAATTTGGGGCGCCTGGGTGGCTCAGTTGGTTGGGCGACTGCCTTCGGCTCAGGTCATGATCCTGGAGTCCCGGGATCGAGTCCCGCATCGGGCTCCCCCTGCTCGGCGGGGAGTCTGCTTCTCCCTCTGACCCTCCACCCTCTCATGCTCTCTGTCTCTCATTCTCTCTGTCTCAAATAAATAAATAAAATCTTAAAAAAAAAAAAGAATTAAAAAAAAGAGCAGACAATTTATATAAAGAAAGCTTCATGAGATCTCGCTAGATATTTTATTGTTATAAGCATGGACAGGACGCAGAGCTGTATGCTGGCGTACTCTTGCGACATGATTTAATATCCCAAGTCATACTGTTAGAAACCTATAGCATCTCATTCCAAAGCTAACGTCTTTCAAATGATGAGACACTATTTTCATTGACTTTTTAAAAAACACCTAAGAGGGCACCTGGGTGGCTCAGATGGTTAAGCGTCTGCCTTCGGCTCAGGTCATGATCCCGGGGTCCTGGGATCGAGTCCCACATCGGGCTCCCTGCTAAGCGGGGAGCCTGCTTCTCCCTCTTCCTCTGCCTCTGCCTCTCTCTCTCTCTTACTCTCTGACTCTCATGAATAAAAAAAATAAAAATTAAAAAATAAAAAAAAAATTAAAAAATACCTAAGAAAGATAACATCCACTGTAAGCCCCTCCTTTATTTTGGACACTCAAGGAATCAGACTTCCATTGGCCTGGGTCACGGCTCCCTTTGGGATTCTGTCTGACTTCCCCTTCACGTGCCACAAATCAAATGCATTCCATCTACACTGGATTTCTGGGACCATACTTGTTTCCTTTTGTCTTCCCCAGTGGTTGTGACTTTCTGGTCCTCTCACCCCAGATAACTCCCTCCCCTGCGTCTGCACTTCCTGGTCGCTATGATCTTTCTCATCCCCATGTCACTTTTTTTTTTTTTTTTTGACCTTCCAACACTGATCTCTCTGAAGTTCTCTAAACAAACTACAAAAGGCTAGGATTTCCTAGTGTTTCTTAATTTCTGGCCTTAGCAGCTTGTATCCTGAAAACCCCGTAGGTCTTTATTTACCTCTTTCTCCATATATAAGAAATGGGGAGGAGGGTGGCAGACGCAACTCCTTCAGGACATGGTGTGTTACACTGGACCTAACAGTATTCCCAGAGAATATTTCTGTAGCTTAGATTAATTGCTCCTTTGTGAATGCTCTCACCTCACAAGCTCTGAAGCATTAGCACAGATCCCTTTGCAAGAAACTGACTTAATAGAAGTCTTTTAATGCAAGTTAAGTTTTGGCCCATGGAACTGACTTTACCCACTGAGAGGTCAGGCACATGGGGAAGCCCTGGGCACTTTGCAAGCAGGGCAGACCACACATGTCACTTTGTACCAACATCAGAGCTGACATTCCTTCCTCCTTTTCCTCAGAAGGGGGATTGCCTTGCAATCATTGTTGATTGAGAACTAGTGAACACAGGACCAGGCAGGGTTCCTGCTTTCACGGAGTTCACAGATTCACGGACCACTCTCTTTTACAATATTGAATGCTATTTTTTATTTTAAGATATTCTTGGCCAACAGCAGTGGTTGAACTATGTACCTTGCAGTTGAGCAGAACACCAGCAAGTATGTCTCTAAGTTTTTGTTTTCATAGGCTTTCTGGAATTTGGATCTGGTGTTGTGGCTTGAAAGCTAGAAAGCACGTGCACACATATGTGTGCATGTGTGTGTGCTGGGGGTAAGGGAACGTGCCTTAGTTAATGCACGAGGGCAAAGGGCCAAATCCACATCCTATGAATGCTGCGAAGGTTCCTGCCATTAGAGAGGTTGCCTTCACAGCACAATGATTCCCAAAGGACCCCTACTGTTGTGGCTGGAAGTTCAGTGTTCCTTGTCCCATTGTTGGTTTGGAGCCCCTGCTGGGTGCTATGCTTTCTTTGGCCCATCATGTCACCCTGGCCAGGCTCACACATTGTACTGTGTAACCTCGCCTCTGTTGTCCCTGAGATTATTCCAGGAATCAGATTTGTCAAAGCTGTTCTCTCTCGAACCTCTAATTCTCATCCCATTTATCCTCCAACCTAGCCTCTGGCTCTGTCTCCTCGGTACTGAGTTCTGCCCAAAGCTGACCATCCTTGGAGAATTTTATAGCTTAATCATTTCCTTTGTGACAATTTCCTGGCAAGCGTGGGAGTAGATGTCTACGTTGTCTGTGAACGGGTAGAAACGAAGAGCGCATTTACTTGAAACACTACTAGGACTTCTATCTGCCCCACCCGTTTCTCCCCCTGAAGAAAAGAGAGGCAGGAGTAGAATTTGAAATTAAAAATGAAAAAAAGAGAGGTTAAAGAGTTAAAATAGTGAAAGAAAACTCTTTCGAAACTCAATAAATAAAAGGTTGCTACATCGCAGCCTCGTCTGTCCCACCTTCCTGATGGTTGGATCCTTGCTGGTTCTCAGTCCTTACGAAGACCCCACGGCCCACATTCCTCAAGTAGCCCCACATTTTTATTCCGTTTCACTGTGTCTCTGGGATCAGACTTCAATTTGGAATGTATGGTTGCTGTGGCTACAGCACATGCTTAACTTTAATATGGATGCAATTTTAATAAATATTTGTATTTTTATGAAATGCACACACACACATATGCACATAATTCACAGAGAACCAAATCCTCGGGGAAAGCTCCACCATCTGCTCATCAAGGTCAAGTGTTATTGGGAGCATAGAGTAGCCAACTGTAACATTTCATTTCAGAGGATTTCCGAGTGGTTGGAATAAACACAAATTAGACAATACAAAACTCTTACCGTATATTGGTCTTGGAACTTAGGGACTGAAAGAGCTAATACATAGGGAGCTAGACCACACACCAAGGGCCACTAAATCCACAGTAGCAACAACAGTGATAAACAACGCCATAAGATTATGAAAATCTATTCTATGATGCACAGGGAAGTACCTGGTTAAAGCTGTTAAATATAATACACGACAGTCGGGATCTGTTTCCAGTACAATATATCACATTCATATCACCTTATGTCACATTTGGCAAGTGGTGCATATAAAAAAATATATTTTTTTTGCCTTCAAAAAGTGGAACATACCAAAAGATAAGGCTTTTCTGATAAACGGTAAAAAATGTAACTAGCAGTTGGATCTGCTTAGATCTGATAAAGCACGGCTATCCCATTTCCTCTGCCTGCTCCCTCCCCTGAGCTCAAAACTTCACGTGCACCAGCATGTGTGTGTGTGTTTAGCATCAGGAGAATTATATCTCCTTCCATGAATTTCTTGTAAATATTATTATCCACTTGAAAGCATCCTGATGTTACAATTTCCTCCCAATCTCTTCCCACTGCCTTTCTAAAAAAATGTTCTCTTGTAGCTAAGAAAATACCAAGAAAATACCAAACTTTCTCCATGATTTATTTCAGTTTCTGTTTTTGAGCCATTTTTATATTCTCCATGTTGCAGTATCAGAATAATTATGTTAACATGGAAATTTTTAAAATGTGGTTCTTAATTGTTTTTCTCTATATTTTTTTTTCCTGTGTCCTTCCTTCTGAGAGTTCACTGAAGTATTTCCTGGGTACTAGCCTTGTGCTTATTATGTTAATCAAAGCTTATTTTTGTGCCCAACGTGTGAAAAGTAAAAATGTCTCTTTGAAATTCTATTTTACAATGTAGACAGGGAAGTTGGGCCTCCGGGTACTTGAGTCTCACTTAAATACTGTACACATTTAGTATCACACAAGAGGTGGGGGCTGGGACAGCAAATAAACTTAACAATTACGTTTAGTCTGTCTTTATGAAAGAAAGCTTCTTTTCCCTAATGAAAGAGGCTCTTCAGCATCTGCTCCAGGAAGCCTGCAGAGAAAACATTTTACCCACGGCTTTGAAAGGATTTTTTTTTTTCCGAGCATATCCACTGTCCTTTAAAGAAGTCACATAGGTCGTTTTTCCTGTTCTTAGTTCAGCAAGGAGTAAGCACTGGATGTGTTTTCCAGGGATGAGCTGGTTGCTTCTGGGGTGGAAACATTGTACGTTCCTGAAAAACAGAACAGCAGCTCAGGCTTACGTGCAAGACCTCACGATCACTGTGGCGTGCCCCTCTCGTGATGTGGCCCCGAGGGGGGCTCTCCCTTGAGAGCCAGGTAAGCTCGGCCACTCCTGGAAACAAACCCATGCCTGCCCCGCTCCCAAGACCCAGAAGGGCCAGAGAACAAACAAAGCCGTTGTTCTCAAGCATGCGTGGCAGCCGACAAGACAAGCACTAACTACTTCCCATCAAACCAGCAGCCGGATTTCTACATAGGACAGGGAGAACGTGAACACGGGCAGCCACCACATGCACGGGCCTGGGGACGTCGGCGTGAGGGAAGCTCCCTGGTCCCCTTGGATGGGCGTGACTTGGGGGAAGCTCCTGGGAGGGGCCCAGAGGCTGAGCTGGAAGGTGAGGGGAGGAAAGGGGGAAAAGGAAAGAAAGGAGTACAATACAAGGGAAGAAAAGGCAGGACCGGGAAAGAAGCAGAGGTCAAGGGATGCCAACAAAGGTGCAGCGGGGTGGGGGGGGGTGGGCAGCCACGGTGCAACCCCAGGGGTCGGCGTCAGCAGGAGGCAGGGACTGAGCATGGGGCAAGTGGGGGCGGAGTGCTGGGCAAGGAAAGGACACAGTGCCCACCCTACCATCAGATTGGTGAGCTGCCACTGCTAACAAGGTTTCCATCACTGCCTGGGGGGCCCTTTGGGGCTGCTGACAACATAAACCAAAGTTACAGTGATTATGGGACCTCAAGCAGGCCAACACGGAGCCTCATTAACAACCCTCGAGAGGCTGTCAAATGGCAGTGACTGGAAATCTCAGGCCTTGGGACCTCAGGAGCAGAGCCCTAACTCCATCTTCAACTGGACTGACTCTGAAGCAAAGAACCCATTTTATTGCCCTTAGATTTCATAATTCTGATTCCGTAGACTCATTTTGTAGAGTTTTCACTTGGATGCAAATGGTCAGCACATTCTAGGTTGGATCATTTCACAGCAGGCCCAAGCAGGGACGTTCCAAGGCAAAAGGATAGACCCTCCACTTTCATGAGTAATGCATCAAATCAAAGCCCCAGACACCAAGCCCTCTGGAGTTTTAACAACTGATAGGCATTCTCCGAATTTGATTTTATAGGAAAAGCCTTATTCTGGAATATTGACACATTTCTAGATTCTGCCTTTGTGAGATTTGTTCATTGTCAAGAAGATGGAAGCAGTTCTGGTGCTTATTTTCCTGGGTGTGGAGGGATGGTGGGAATAGGTTTCAACTTGCCAGGTTAGCTGAGACCTGTTGCCCAAAATCATTAACATTATTTATTTTATACCTCCAAGGTAGCGACTTAGCTGTGCATGTTCCTAATAGAATGGATAACTTCTGTGATTCCTCCTATATATATGCACAGTTTTATAAATATCAATGTGCACCACAAGCACACTCAAAAAAAAAAAGAAAAAGGAAAGAAAAAAAAGGGAGGGAACCCATAGCATGTGATCTTATAGTAGAGCTTTCTAAATCTATTTTTTGCTACACCTTAACCCATAAACATGACTTTCCTATTCCTATTTAACTTGAATAGCAAAGAGGGCGCCTGGGTGGCTCAGTTGGTTAAGCGTCTGCCTTCGACTCAGGTCATGATCTCAGGGTCCTGGGATCGAGTCCTGCAGCGGGGAGCCTGCTTCTCCCTCTGCCTGCTGCTCCCTCCCTGCTTGTATACTCTCTCTCTGTCTCTCTCAAAAGTAAATAAATAAAATCTAAAAAAAAAAAAACAAACAAAAAAACAAACATGAATAGCAGAGAACTCTGTGTTTGACAAAGCCAGCAATTTACAGTTCTCATTTTTGTAGTTGATACAGTTTTGATAGACAGCTCTCTGCAGGCTTGTCTAGATTCTCCAAATCTTATCCTTAAGTTATTATTAGTTGCCCACCAAAGGCAGTTGCCCTCTGTACCAGCCTCCTGGTGGCTTGAGAAAATGTAAGCAAGCTCCTGTATTTGACCTCTGACCCAAATGAGGCTATTGCTGATAAATGCCTTAAAGGGGGGAGTGGGAAGGTAGGGGTGTGAGATCCCCCATCAGGGCAAATCTGTTTGAGTCAACCCAAGGTAAGTGCACTAGGAGGGACCTAGAAGTCACTACGTACCTGTTTTACCAAACAAATTGTTAAATCTTCTTGATATTGGAGAACTCATAGAAAATACAGGTGTTGATGAACCTAGGGATGTTGACTAAAAAAGAGAAGAAAGTTACAAAGCAAATGTTAAACCAAAGTCCTGTTTTTTGTAGGATGACACATTTGCTGCCCTCTACTCAGTGCCTGCATCTCTCAGTCCACTTGAAAGTGAGAGCCTGGTGGAGCGTGAATTTCTACTTCAAACAAATCAAGTAGGAGAGTCACTTTGAAACACTGGACTCACATCGGATTTAGGAAAATAACTTTCAAATACATGTTTTACTGTCCAATAGGGTTTGGTATCTTCTGACATGTGACGACAGTCAAATACGTTTGAGTGCAATAGTTATTTTCCAAAATGAACTACAGAAAATCTATTCATCATTATTCCTCACATTGTATTCTCTAGTGCCTTAAATTTCCCCAGAAGATTTCTTTTTTCCCCTTGAATTTTGGTTTTTGGCCTCCAATTGGTATTATCTGTGCTATCTGATCCCTATTTAAAGATGTGGGACAGCATCTTAATGGAAGTTCTGTGGCTGACTTTAATAGGCAGAATCGGGTACAAAGCAAAAACAGTGGAATAATAATCTATGCTGAACGTGGGTGTGGAGAGAGAGGGGTTTTCAAAAATCTCTACAAAAGGAACACTGACCTTTGAGTGCTGCGAAGACCATCTTGACAGTGAAAACTTCTTTAGCAACGCTTCCTGGACCTACAATTGTTTAAAAGAAGCCATCGTAAGTTCAATATGCTGCAATCACTGTCGACTTTTCTAGAAGCATGAAACTGTCATTGTTCTTACCTTCTGATCCCAGAGGCAGCCAAAGAGTAAAATGAATAATCCCTGAAAAAAAGAATTGGGAAGAAGGACATTTTATTCATATTCTATTGCCCAGCAAACCAAGAAATATCGTCAACCAGGCATTGAATTTGTACTACCTCTCCCATATCTGTATTTATGGAATGAGTCCAGGGGATAATAATGTTAAAAGGAATGCAGTAGGTCCACACCAGGGGACCTTAAATGTTATCATGTGAGAAGGATATTATTCTATTTCCTTCTCCTTGCCTCCTCGTGGACTGGAGGGCCTGCTGGTTGAGCTGTCGAATGCACCTTTTCTGTCTACAGTAGTGCTCACGTCATTGTGATGAGAACCTGGGGCCTGGGGTGAAATAATCAGTCCCTTGTAGTCAAGTCATGCTATACACTTCATTAGGCATGAGCCTTATAGTTTGAAGCCATGGACCCAGTAGCAGAAGTTAGGATTTGTGTGGCCTTGGCATGAGCATCTGGGACCGTGTCTCAATTTCTCCTCCTTGCCAGTTCATGGGAGCCCATGCTTACCACCCACCTGCTGGCTGAATCAGAATTAAGCATTCCCTTCCTTGCTGCCTGTACCTCTGCTAAAGCTCTTCTAACAATGTGGCTTGTATTATAGTTCGTTATGTGCTACAAGAGAACAATGAGTGTGTCTTTTTCATTTTAGTAAAATAGAGCAGAATGTCTACCTTACGTAGGGCATTCTTTCTCTCATTCTTCAGCAAATGTTCCTAGAGAACATACTATGTGGTTCATGGCATTCATTTTATTTACCAGACGGTTATCGAGCACCTACTCTGTGCCAAAGTCTTTTTTAGGTACTATTAGGGATAGAGTGGTAAAGAAGACAAATGCTATCCCTGAATTCACAAAGATAGAGCTCATTTAATGCTTGTGGAAATTAAGTGGAGAAATGATGTGGTTTAATAGTGGTATTTTCATTTAGGAGATAATAAGTGGCATCATGATAATGTTGGGTAAATAGCAAAATCCTGTGTAGAGAAGGGACTTTCCTCTTACTTGTATTATCAGGGCCTTTCGAAGTGACTCATGCATGCAGCTAAATTATAATGCAGGTGATAAGAGGTATGAGGTTCCATGGGAGCAGAGGAATGTGTCCCTTCTATCTCACTGAGTTCTTGTAATTCCCCCTCTTTAGGGCTAGGGCCTCCTCTGAACTAAAATCCTTCCCCATTCCTACCCCTGTTTGTGTTTCTATCATTAATTTTTCCCACCAGTTCAGATACTTCCTGAGAACCCTGCCCTGCAGAACTTACCTGAAAGGCATTGAGTAGTGTAAATATAATATGGAACACAGCATTGCTTCCTTGGAACACAGTGGCAAGGCCAAAGCCCCAGGTGAGCCCCAAGAGTGGCGTGAGGACCCCAATGCTCTTGCTGATCTGAAACAGGCTACTCTTCTCCTGCTTGCTTGGCTTGTCTCCAATGGAAGGTCTCAGGATCTTGGAGATGACCACAACTGTGATGGTCATGTTCACTACCACGATGATCAGCGCTGGGATGACGAAGGCCAGCAGGGCCTTAGTATCCTCCCAGTTGAGCCAGCAGGCATTCTTCCTGGTGTAGACTTCTTGGGGCTGGGTGGCCCCTACTGTGATGACTGAGATGACAAGAGGGCAGCCATAGCCAAGAGAAAATGCAATAGTCTTCTGAATGGACTTGCTTGTGTCATGCAGGATGAAAACCAGGCGGTAGAAGAGCATGAGGCCCAGAGTCAGCATCCAGAAAAAGACGCTGAGGTAGAAGAAGTGGATGAAGAAGGTGGCGGCCACACAGGCTGTCTCGTTGAGAGGGTAAAAATGGTCGTGGATGGCAGCGGCCACAATGAACCAGATGTCAGCCACCAGAAGGGAGGCGGCAATGTTCACTATGCAGATGTGGCGCATATAGGAAGTCCGATTCTTGGTTACTGATTTCCACACCACGGCTTCCACCACTAGACAGGCTGCTAAGCTCAAGATGGAAAAGCACAACCCAATGTAGGAAATGATATCCAGTAGTATTTCCAGGAGGGAACCAGGGTATGGAGAGTCAGGGGACATGAGGATGGAGAACGATGTGAGGTGGTCACAGATGCAGGAGACACTGTCCCCATCGACTCTGTTCACATAACACCCACTACTATCCCACCCCCCTGTGTAGTTGGCAAGGTTGAAATTCCAGAAGACACACTGTGGTACTCCACCTGAAGGGTTGATGTTCTTAAAAGTCATCGAAATCCGGAATGGCAGGGTTATATTGTGGCTGACAGTAGTCGTCATCACTAAGCTGTTTGCAACGTTCTTTTCTTGCCCATCCTGAGTGAGGATGGTTTTGAGAGTTGGGAAAGCGACAGTGACAACAGACGAACCCCACTGCAGGCTTCCCAGCTCGCACTTGTCAATGGCCACATTGCCCCAGAGGTCCAAGTCCGAGAAAACAAAGTTCTGTTTGTAGGTTTTTGGAGGGCCAGGTTTTATTACCATGCTCCTCATCTGCACATTCGTTTGGTTGATAGACAAAAAAGTGCTATCTTCAGACTGTAATGCTCGGGAAAATCTTTCTACTGAATCCAGGAGCTGTGAGCTCTGGTTGGTCTGTTGCTGTTGGAACACCTTCCAGGTACTCAACATGGGCTTGCTGAGGATGGTGTTAACCGTAGAGAGAACGTTCTGTAATTGACATGGCATGGGGTCAAACCAACCAAATTCTTTCAATCATAAAAGAGAGAAAAAGTAACATCTCCATGGAAACTGGTTGCATGGGTAAGAGGAAAAGAGAAGAGAAAAATGAGGCATCACAGGCTATGGGGATCTGTGTCCCTCCTTCTTACGGCAGGGAGTTAGCAGAGGATGCATCCCCAAGGCTACGAGACCTCATCAAACATTGACCAAGTACTGCGCCCCGCCCCCCCCACCGCCAAGGCCAATTCAGCAGGCTGGGAGAGATATGTACTCACTGTTTTATTTTATTTTAAATCTCAAGCCTGTAAAGAGTGATACTTCACCAGCAAGGGTGAAGTTGTTTCAAAAGACCCTCTCTAATGCTGAACACCAAATTGCTGGCAAAGGCATCATTCCTTTTTTTTCTTTTTGCTAAACATTTTGATTTTCTCTCCCATAAACTTGGGCTTCTCATTTTCCATTTGGACTTTCTCTCATTGTAATTTCTTTGCCCTCCTTTGCCTTGTTTTGTTCAATCTGAAACTATGAGCCTTGTAGTTTCTTGAATGGTGGTCCCCAAAAGAACATGTCCTAATACCCAGACCCTGTGAATGTGACCTTATTTTGAGAAAAGGTCTTTGTAGTTGTAATTAAGTTAAGGATCTTGAGAGGAAATCATCCCAGATTACCTAGGTGGGCCCTAAATCCAATGTCAAGTATCCTTATGAAGGACAGAAGAGGAGAAGATAAATGGAGAGGAGGAGACCTCGTGAAGACAAAGGCAGAGGGTGTCCTGAGGCAGCCACAAGCCAAAGAGTGCTGGAACTACATGGAGCTGGACGAGGCAGAGAAAGTCTCCCCTGGAGACTTGGGAAGGAACGTGGTCTGGCAGACACCTTGATTTCAGACTTCTAGCTTTGAGAACCATGAGAGAATAAGTTCCTGTCATGGTAAGCCACCCACAGTATGGGAATCTGTTACACTTGCCATAGGAGGTCCACATAACCTCCTTGGACCCTTGTTCCCCAAGCTGCTTGCCAGGAGCCTCTGCCTGTGTTTGGCCACTGGGAAGCACTGGCAGGAGATGAGAGGGTAGGAGGAGAAAGAAGTTGAAATATATTTTCCTATGACCCACCACAGTCATCCCCTCACCCCCTATACCCAGATACCATCTTCAGCACATCTTTGGTGATAGTTCTGTTGCTCCTGCTAGCAATCCCTCCTCCAAGGTTTCATTCTCCCTCTGCTATAGGTACATTCTTTCCTCTCCTTTCCCCTTTAGTCCTCAGGGTAGTACTGGCTTCTATTTTTTTTTTTTCTTTTTTATCCCTGGCTTGACCTCTGTAAATATCCTTTCATTAAAGTCTCATCATTTGAACTCTTCATTTGAATTCTGGGTGACTCCTCTCAGAACGCTGAGTGCCTCAGAGTTCATGGTTAGTGCTAGACCACTGAGAATCCCACCTTATACATAATATTCTGAAAACCTTTCATTCCTGGTTTTCTTAGAAAGCAGGTAAGAATACATTCTACTTTAATGAAGAAACTAAGACGGAGATTCACTAAATAAATCTTTTTAAGATCCCCAAATGAATATTAGAAACACCCCCTGTGACCTTAAAAGCCATAGCTAACAAAGCACAAAGCATGCTATGTGACCCTAAAATCCAGAGTATTGCTCTAGAGAAGACAAAGAAGGAGCTGCAATGGGGACGAGTTGCGTTTTTTGACTACAAGTCCCAACGGGTGAAAAGAGGAGACCCAAAGCTCCTGTAAGGTCTAAACCAACTCACCGTCATCATTTCTGAATTCACTTGGGTTGGAACTGTTGAGAGCAAATCTAGGATGTTAATGATGGCTCCCAGGCTCCCAGGAAATGAGCTGACTTCATGTTTCACCTTGCCTGTGCTGACAGAAAGATCCTTCAGGTATGTGGGGAGCTTCGTATCCTGACAGGGGCTCTTGATCAAATCCTAGGAAAACAAAAGCCAACACAAACAGACAAACAAAAAACTTGCCAGTCAGTATGTCATCAAATCCTGTTGATCTACCCATGAGGAAAATTTCTTACATCTGTGGTTTCTTTTTTTTCTCCACTCCTATAAATATATCCTATAAGATAACTTATCTCTTCGTTTAATCTGTGTGCTATTCAGAATAGAATAAGACCTCACAGGTAGAAGGGGAATAGTAAAACACATATCAATCTGATGGCTAAAGGAAAAGGAAAGGAGATGTGATTCCTAGAGAACTAGATTAAAATTGAGTAAAATTATCCCTTGATGGTCTGTATGGAAGCACATTTGCTACTCTGCTTTTTCTCATCACTTACTTTGCTGACCGTTAGAAGGGTGACTCTCCATCCCAATCTTCCTGGGACAGTTCTGCTTTATATCTGCTGGCCCAATGTCATTATTACTAGCACCCTCTTTTATTTTCAAAATGTGTCCCGGTTCGGATGGCAAATTATATGGTCACCCTATCTATAATGATCCCACTTCTGTTTCCTAATTATCTAATCCCCACTTAAAATTAGAGAATGAACTCCAATTCGACCTCCTCCATAAAGAACTTTGATGAGTATTCCAACACATCGGAGTTTCTTCCTCTGACTGCCTAAATGTTTGTTATTTTTTTTTAATAAGATTTACTTATTTATTTTAGAGAGAGAGAGAGAGAGCACGAGCTGGAGGGGCAAAGGGAGAGAGAGAATCTCAAGCAGCCTCGTGCTCAGTGTGGAGCCCAATGTGGGGCTCAGTCTTACGACCCTGAGATCAGGGCCAGAGCCAAAACCAAGAGTCAGATGCTTAATGGACTGCGCCACCCAGACGCCCCTGTAAGTGTTTGTTATTTAACATACTTCACATTCATGACATTTCTACCAATGTCAGCTTGTGTTTTAATTTCAATATCTCTCCGATTAAATTATAAGCTCCTTAGCAATTTGAAACATGTTATATTCCATCTGATATAGTATAATGCCTAACATAGTATAAGTCATAAATTGGCACATAGTAGGTATTCAATAAATATATGTTGAATGGATAAATCTGATAGACCAACAGGCCCCGTTTCCACTGAAAATGTATCTAGGTATCTAGAGTTGGGACCAGGGCCCAACATTGAGTTCAAATTATAGTATTTCTATCTTTCTCAATTAGGAAAATTCATATCACTGATGCATCCTCATCAAGGTCCAACTCAGAGGCCAAGTTTTTCAAGCAGAGCTTCCTGATTATCCTAAGCAAAATCAATGTGTATAGAACTACCCAACTGGATTATGTCCTCTAGCAACTACAATAATGCTTTGCACCTAGTAGGTATCTTAATGAATTTAGTGTAAGACAAGAGGAGAGACAGAAGATAATTAGATGAGACACAAATCAATATCACTCCTTTTCCTTAATTCTTCTTCCAAGGGTGAGAGTATTTGGAACCACTTGTCTAACAATGTCATTAACTATAAGTCTACCAGTTGCCTCTTCAGTATTTATTTATTATAACTCATGGCATTTTAGGAGTCCCTACTCTCGACAACTTAAGTATGAGGTAACATTTATTTATTTTCCCACGAAGAAAAGAAAGGAATTCTCCCCTAGTACGTGGCAGGAACCTCTCTTCTAGGTAAGAGAGGCAGGCTAGTACCATCATTCATAACTAAAGGTTCCCTCTAAAGATGGAAGAAATCTCAGACCTATAGAAGCATAAAGCCCAAGCATATATTTTTTTTTTTTTTTGCACTGGTGAACCGTATTTTTTATGTATCTCCTCCTTGTGAAAAGATTAGAGCTACTTGCTTGATACCCAGATTATTCAAAGGAGAGTGGTAAGAGAAGATAATTCCACCTGCACCTTGGAGGTAATAGGAACAAGGCACTGAGAAGTCAAGGTCAAGGTATACAGCTGGTCCCAGAGTAGAATACATATTTTGTTGTCTCCACATTTGTACTTAAGTAAAATGTAAAGCATTTCTAGGATTGCGTCTTCTTTGGAAATAAATAAATAAAAGTAGCTTTGGGAGCAACACAAACCAGCCCGAGGCCCATTTGCTGAAAAATATGGATAAGCTAGACCCACCTCCCCACCAAGAGCTCGGAGTCAAAGATTTAAGGATCACCTTGGCCAGCTGGAGCAGACTATTTATTGGGGCAGAGATGCAGTCATTTTTCTTCACCTCCCAGTGGGAGCCTACACATTTGTAAGTCATGATCCCGCCAGTGGGACCTCCAGGGCCGCTGGGTACGTTTGAGAACTGGCATAGTTTCTGGATGACTTTCCCAGGCTCCCCAACACCTATTGTGGGATCTCGGCACATGATCTTCTCTCCTGCATTGGAAACACGGAAATAAAAGGGACAATTTGAAAGGAGGAGAAAAGATAGTCAAAATAGGGTCTGGCCTAGCTGTTTGTTGCTGTTTGAATTTATTTTTCTCTTTAGTTTCTGTGACCTTTTCAGAGTTACCCACTTTCTTTATTTCACACCTGATTTTCCAAAGCCCCTTTTAGTGCTTTTGACACAAATCTGACTTTCACCTGCACTTGCTTTTCCTAACAGAATTTATTTCCTCTATGCCTCATCCCCACCTCTAATCCCTGAGAATATTCTCTCTGCTGCTGCCTGTAAAATCTAACCCACAGAAAAAATCACGAGAGTTTAATGTGTGCTCAGCCAGATAAGAGATAATCAGGTTACCAGGAATCTCAGGGACAAAATGCCTTAATCCAAGGGAGTCTCAACTCCAGCATATTTGAATCACCTGGGGAGCTCAGAAAATACCAATGTCCTGGTTTACTCCAGCCCAAACAAATAAGAACCCCTCGGGGCTGGGATTTAGGCATTGGCTGTGTTTTTAACTTTCCCCGGTGATTCCAGCATGCAGCCAAGGTTGAGAAGCACTGCCTTAATTCACACATATAATTAATAATGGGAATTCCAGGTACCCATGACCTGAATATTCTAAGCAATATTTGTAAATGTTTGTTCCTTCTGGCTTCCCTTAGAGGTGACTCTATTTCATGTCTATTCAAGACCAGATCTGAATGGGAAAATGACATTTGTTGCAGAATCTCTGATCTTCCGGGGACCTTGATTCTCTGGTGATAAGATCCCTTTCTCACCAACTTACAAATTTAACATTAATTGAGTTCTCAATCATTGTATAAAATCTTGAAGTACGTAAGTAATTTCTTACTAGGAAAAGGAAGAGGAATCAGACCTCGTATGAGGAAAGAGAAGAACAAAGATAAATGGGTGAAGATGGCGGCGTGAGGGACAGTGAAGAAGTGGTCTTGGCTGCCTCCAGAAGAGGTGTTCTTTGTAGGGTCAGGGGACAGTAACTCAGAGAGACAAGGAACTCTAAATTGCTTCCTACCTTGGTGTCCAGGGCTCAGTTACCAACACATATTCTCATATACCACAAATCATTCAGTAAACCCAAACATGAGTTGTGATAGAGCCATGAATCCTTCGGATATCAGAGGTCCTATTACAGACAAGATTTCTGGAGGAGGGGTTTGCTTCTGGTGGAAGCCCAGGACCACCCTTTATTCACTTGCCTCTCTGCTGCTCCTGAGGAGAGCTCTTGGTCCTGGGCTATTACAGAAAGGGCCATAAACCATGACCTCCTACCTTGAAAATATTATGCGGGGGGATATTGGCTCAGTCATGACAAAGGATGGGAAAGATGGTTGCCTTACTTTTTAGATTAATTCTTTTCATGTAGCCCTGTCTAGTGGGGACACCCTTCCTTGGCTGAAACCTCAAAGGGGTCTCAGCCTCATAAAGACACTATGCACTGCCCAGTCCAGTGCTTTGCCTCTCCGACTCCTCAGAAATAGGGCTTCATCCGCAAGACTTTCTTGATTACTTCCTCCGCACTATCACCAGCAGAGTGAAACCCGGCAGCCTCTTCTGCCTGCCCACACGGTCTCCAGTTCAGCCCTTACCACATTAGATGTGATCACATTTTTTATCACACCCATCTTTCCCCTACACCTGAGGCTAATCCCCATGGCTTAGCTGTTGTTGTTGTTGTTGTTATTGTTGTTTTCCAGACCCTCTACCCTTAGCCCAAGGCTTGCCACATGAAGGTGCTCAACATCTATTTATTGAAGGGATGCATGAGGGAGTGAATGAATAAATGAATCCCTGCTCATGACTATCACATTTAAAAAAAAAATTCAAATGCTCTTACCAGGAACCAGGTTAAGCTTCATAGATGAGCTCCGGACTGAATTATTAGCAGCATTGGTAAAGTGACAAAATATGTCCAGCTTTTTTGGACACCTGGAAACTGAGCTTGCCATGAAATTGTATTTGTAACACACTTGCTTTCCTTTAACTTCTTTTTCTGAGATAGAATTATTAAAAGAATCAAGTCACAAGATGAGTCTCCAAAGCACACATTTTGTTAAACTGATCCACTATGGATAATGTGTCCAAACTTTTCCAAGGCATGTGCCACATTCATTTCTGATGTGGTTTTAAAAATGCCCCAGCCAAGAAGTAAGTCAGCCCACACTTACCCGGTGCTCGCCTAACATTTACCTCCACCATTCATGACTCCAAATCTGTTCCCCGTACAGTTTGGACAATCCGAATGCCTTTCATCATCCCTCTCCTCCCTCTGCCTATCCAAATCCCATCATGCCCTGTGCATTTTTCCTGTCCTGCCTTCACCTCATTGGTTTAGCATCACCTTTTTATGGGTCTGTCTCCTCCATTAGACCATAAAGTCTTAGAGAGAAGGTACCTGGTCCTATTTATCATTGTATCTCCCAATGCCTAGCTCAGTATTTGGCACATACAGAGCACTGAATGCATGCATGTTAAACATGGAATGTTGAAATGCTTAAATACTCCAGTACTGGGATGGATTCTATATCCTCCTATCACCCAGCCTTCTCTAAATCCTCATCTCTACTGGCTCCTGCTTTTCTGAACTTCCAGTGATCTTTTGATCTGCATTGCTCATTTTGGAAACTTAACATTACATGAATCATCCTTTATGACATGAGCCCTTCCAGCTAGATAGTAATACATGTGCCCCAACTCTTGTGTCCCCTTTTCATTGCCTACTATGGTGTTTTGCATTGAGTGTGTCCCCACAAATGGTTGTTCAAAGAATGAATAAGCTTGTAAATCCCTCATGAAGGTGTCTCTGTGTTGAGATTTGGAGTTGTGAGCTCATATTAGGTTCACCTTAATCTGTAGGAATCCTGAGGTATCTGGATTGAGGTACATTCTACCTTAGAGGATTCAAATTTTTTTTTTTTTTTTTTTTTTTTTTTTGGCCAGGTACCATTGGGTGTTACTCATGGACCACTTTACGTTAGTTACTCCTCAGCTTGGAGTCCCGGGCCATGGAGGCAATATAAATTCAAACCCAAACCTGAGTGAGGGCAGGACAGTTGTAATTCTCTGGGGAAATTTTTGTCCACCTGGAGATGAGGCCAAGCTCTTAACTCTGGCAGACAAATTTTGTTTTTCTACTTATCCTCTTCCTGAGTGAGCATGTCACCCTTTGAGGGTCCTGACATTGTGCTGGTGACATGGGGTGCCTTAATCACTGCATAGGGAACAAGGCCTTTCTTTCATGCCCTTCAGAGCCTTAAAACCCAAGGTTCTGGGACGCCTGGTGGCTCAGTGAGGTAAGCATCTGACTTTGGCTCAGGTCATGATCCCGGGGTCCTGGGCGCAAATCCCACGTCAGGCTCCCTGCTCAGCCGGGAGTCTGCTTCTCCCTCTTCCTCTGCCCCTCCCCCTGCTTGTGCTGTCTCTCTAGCTCTCTCTCAAATAAATGAATAAAATCTTTAGTAAAAAAACCCCAAGGTTCTGGGTTTCTCATACTGGTCGATGCCCTCAGAAAAGCCCCAGCAGTAGCTAAAGCATTTCTATTTTTCTTTTTCTTTATGTTTTTGGCCCTTGGGTATTTCTCTCACTTTCTTGGATGCTCAGCTGTGCATTTAAAAGGATTTCTGTGGTGTTTTTATAGCATGCTGATTCATAGCACGGAGGGAGGGACCACCAGAATACCTGATACACTGAGGAAGCAGAAGGCCTGTGGAGATGTCTTAACACTGTCTTCGACAGCTTCCACTAAAACCCATGGGCTCCACCCTCACAGACCCTCAAATTCTGCCACAAACCCACAAGCCACGGCCACATAACAAAACAGAAGATAATAAAAGTTCATGAGGTTCCCTCTGTTACATTCTCTCTCTGATGCAATCCTCATGTCTGTTTACCGCTGTTTTAAGACTCCACATGAATGAAATATGTCCTCACAATACAGCAATTAGTGTCTTACCGGCAAGAAAGGATAAGGAATCCATTTGGAAAGTTACTTTGTAGTCTTCATCCTCCTCAATGCAGCACCTGAAGTGATGGGAACCTTTGCATGCAACTGTAGCCTCCAGAGGATCCACCATGATGTCTGGCTCTAGGGGCAGTGGGTGAACGGTCACATCTTTCGTCGCAACACTGTACGAATTCTTATATCTAAATATGCAATGATAGGTTCCTGTGTGGAAGGAAATAAAAATGAGATAGAATGTGATCACTGCTCCAAAAAGCATTGGCTAGGAAGTTTAAGAAGAGGCTTACTTTTCCCTGTCAAGCATGGGCAAGGGCACATCACACCTTCTTGGACACTGGACGAGAACATGTTTGATCAACTCTCCTTCCGGGTTATCTATGTATCTGAAGGACTAACCCATTGCCTAAATATTCACTTACTTTTAAGTAAAATTAAGTGGCTTATCTAAAGTTACACAGCCTGTTAGGTGTGGAATTGTGTTTCTTTCCTTTTTTTTTTTTTAAATATTTATTTATTTATTTAAATAATCTCTACACCCTATGTGGGGCTTGAACTCCAGACCCCAAGATCAAGAGTTGCATGCTCTACCAGCTGAGCCAGCCAGGCATCCCAGGAATTGCATTTCAAACCAGGTTCCCAACACTTACTCCAAGGCTCTTTCATTAACCCAGGGGGGAAAATGGGACTTTTGGTGTGTGCTGGGCTGAGGAGTTCTTCGAAGACAGTTGCCAGCCAGCTGGAGCTCTGTGGTGGTGGGAGGTTCCCTCACTCCATCTGTAAGTGAGTAGACATTCCGGTTCCCGGGCACCATCACACCATCAAAGCATGTGGAAGGGGTAGGCTGAAATCCTTGAGAGAGCTTCCCCTGTGGACCCCAGAGTTGGATGTCTAATGTCTGACTCCCATTTAGTAAAGTCTAAAGATGAGAGGCTGACTGGCCTTTCTGGAGGACAGAGGAAAGGCTTCAGCAAGAGTAGCCTGTGCACCCATGCTTGGTGAGGCAGAGTAGGCTGAGCGCGGTCTTTGGGTCAAGCTTCTAGAGAGGACCTTATCCCAGTGGTCTTTATGCAAGGGTCCATCAGAGGATGAGCCACCACCTGAACAGCTGCCATGGGGACAGTACAGGAAGATTATAACGGCACCTACAGTTGAGTAAGACCCTTTGACTTTCTCTACATTCCTTCTCTTTGCCCCAGCTCTGGAGGAACCAGAGCAGCAACTTAGCCAGAGGGAAAACAGGTAGAACAAGGACAGAGAACAAACCTCCTTCTCTTTCTGTTGGGAGGAATGGAAATGTAGCTTCAATATAAATAAAAGTGTAGTTAATTTAGATGAGAACGGATTTTTCTTAGTGCCCGAGTATGGGACTGTTAAAGAGTTTATGCTCCTGGAAACGTTACGGCTCCTCCTCAGTTATGGCTCCTCAGGAGGAAAGAGCAATTGGACAGAGTATGTGTAAGCCCAGCACGGGAGAAAAATACTTCATCTTCTGACTGTATGCTACCAAGTGAGGTGGTTTTAAAAATGCCCCCAGCCAAGGCCAGCCACAGAGTGACTAGTTATTTCTATAATGTTGCCTAGGCCTTATATGAACAAATAAAGACCTAGGACTCGTAGGACCTGGACTGATTTAACTTATAGTTAATGAAAGCCTTCAGAGTGAAGTGGTCAAGGGTTGGCCAGACAGTCTCCATTTCACCCTGGCTCTGCCATTTACCAGGTGTATAACCTCAGATATTTTACTTACCCTCACTGGGCCTCAGTTTCTTCACCTGTAAAATGGGGACACTAATAACCCCCACTGTCCTCTAGGTTTATTGTTTTAAATGAACTAACCCACTCAAACACTTAGCATGATGCCTATCACATATGAAGGGCTCAATACATGTCAGTTATTATTGCAGCAATTCTATCAAATCCTTTTTTTCCCTCCAAATTTCTTTCCAACATGAATAACGTATAGAGATAAATACAAAATACAAGTGTTCCTTTCTTTGGAAGCAGGCATATAAATCCTTTACCTAGATTTTTTTAATATCACAACTGGGTGAAAAAGTCCTAAAAGTCTGGTAAAACTACTTTTAAAAATGACCCTCTTGGGGTGCCTGGGTGGCTTAGTTAGGCAAGTGTCCGACTCTTGGTGTCCCACTCTAGGTCGTGAGATCAAACCCGGCGTGGGGCTCCGCACTCAGTGGGGAGTCTGCTTGGGATTCTCGCTCCCATTCCCTGCCCCTCCCGCTTGTGCTCTCTCTCTCTCTCTAAAATAAATAAATACATCTTTAAAAATAAACAGCAAAACAATCCTCTTAACTTCATGGCAAGAGCACAGGTTCCTGAATCGGAGAACCCAGTTCCAGTCCTGACTCTGCACCTTGAGATGCAGGAGCCTGGGAGCATTTGTTATTCTCTCTGAGCCTCTATTTCCACATCTGTACAATGGAGATTGCGACACCTTCCCCTAAAGAGCCTTGCATGAAGTGTGGTGGCGCAGGCACATCCCGGGGCAGCCCCTGCAGAGATGGTCCCTCTTACAGGGTGTTCCCAGGGGCCCCGGGGCAGCATGGCAGCAGAGGGTCTGGGGTCTCGCACCTACCGTTCCATTCCCGGGTCGCGATCTTCACTCTCAGCACCGACTCTGCTCCAGCAGCAGACCTCCTCGTGGTATAAAACTTTTGGTGTATTTTAATTCCAGCAGAAGTGTTCCAGTAAACCTCATCATAGTTACTCACATCGCTGATGCACTTTATGGAAAAGTTTTGTCCCTCAGAAACAGAAATTGGGTCCGGGGTTATTGTTAGGTTGGCTGAAAGAACGCACACAGAACGGACAAAAGAAAAACCAACAACAAGCACAAGGTTTAGTCGTTCTGGTGACATCGACACAGGAGTGAAATTTAAGACAGAGGCAGAGAGCATGGGCCGTCCTGACTCCACTGGTGTCAATGTGGGATGGGTACCTTGCGGCTCCTGGGCTTTCTTTGTTTCTACGCTGTTCCCGGTGGTGCTCTCAACTGTACTCATTTCCATCTCCTGCCTTGGGAACTCGTGCACTTCCCCTTTGTGGCTGGGATTATCTCCTGATGATTGGCAGGGCAGAAGGTTGCAAACTTAGGGCTGTTGACTTAACCCAAGCTCCCCTCCAACCTTTTCCGTGCCAAATGGCTCTGTTCTTGTAACAATGCCATTCTCTACTCTTTTAAAACACGTTTTAAATAATACCACGTTGTATTTTAATTTCTCTCTTTCTATATCTCTTCTTCATAAACATGTGAACCCCTCAAGAGCAGGACTCTCTTTTCTGTGTCTTTGCATTCCCCAGGACTTAGCACAGTACACAGTCAATACTTACTAAGCCAAAGAGTGATTTCTGGAACAACATTTGAAGTACAGGAATGGTAGAATGTATTGCCCAAATAATTATACCAGGACTGTCTCAGGCAGACTGGGAGGGATAGGCACCTTAACTCTAAGTCTCTCTACATTTACTCCTCCTTATGAGAATGTCCTCATACGTTCATGAGGAATTATTCATCAAAAATGTTAACAAGACCCTTACAAAGGTAAGAGCTTATAGGAACAGTTCACTTTTTCTGGCCTCTGCTTCTATCTTTCTACCCCTCTTTGAGCATGTCATTGATTTTTCAAAATGCCATTCCCTTTTATCTCCTAGGGGTGAACAGTTTCATGCCTTGAGCCCACTGACATCAGCCTGCTCTTCCCAACAGTGTCAAATCTTGCCCTTCGTCACAACCAATAGAAATCAGGCCTTTCCATAGTGCCCCTTAGAAGCTGGGATCCCAATGTCCAGATACAGTCCCCCGGTCGCATAAGCATGGATTGCTGTGCCCCTCCCATGGGCCTCACTGGCTGTAGGGATCTGGTGTAGAGATGCCTTTCTAAGGTTGGGTGGTTTCTGAGAGTGGAAAGGGAGAGGCTCATGGAACCCTGAATCTGCTCCTCTTGATTCTCAGACGAGGTCCAAACTACCGGACCAGTGGTTTTCAGTGAAGGCTAAACACGTTTCTATGACAACCAAAAGCCCACCTAATCAATACAACTCTGAGTCGAAACCTGAAGTGTACAACTGCTCTCACTACAGAAAGTTGCAAATTGCTCGAAAGACCCACTAGCTCGTCTATGGTGATAATGTTTTCAGGTAAGCATCATCTTGATCTTTGTAAAAACGCTAAGTCATGAGAGTAGCAAGTGTGAACAAGAGTCATCGGTAGCGTTGATATGAGCCTTTCTCCAAATTGTTCAAGGGCGTCGGATGATTGACCTGAGTAGTTCATTTTTTTGTAAGATGGGGAGAAAAACAACACGTGTGAGTGTCCCATTTTTGCAGACGGGGTGAAGTCAGAATGTTTTATTACATGAGGAGAAGAAATGACACTTTTGAAAAGAGGCCTAACTCATTCGAAAGCTTTTAGTCAAAAAGATTAAAAAACACTCAAGGCAACTGTAAAATGACCACAAAGTATCTGATTATTAAAGCTTCCTGCAGCGTTCTCTCTAGAAGAGGTGGAGTGGGAGGGGAGGAGGGCAGAGCGGGTCTTCGCCGGCTGGTGGTGGGCCGTGCGCCAGGCTACTGGCGTGCAAGGGAGGATGGGATCACGGGAGGAAAGGGGAAAATTTGGGGCATCACCCTCGACATAAATTCAATGCTTAAACAGAACTAATCCGAGAGTGCCTTCTCAGTGCCAGGAGGACCTTCCCTTCCCTGCAGCCCTGGGTCCCCAGCCCTATCCTTCTTTCTTCTAAAGGCTTCCTCTGAATTCAAATGGGCAAGAGGGACATCCCCCTCTGTTGCCCACTTGTGATTGACCCCAGCCACGCTCCCGCTAGCTCAGAGATATTCCCAGGGGATTGACAGCCCTGGCTTGAGGTGCAAGGCTAAAGATCGTAGTGAAGGAGTCCTTACCCACAGAGGTGAATGTCACTTCTATGTTCTTGCTGCCTCTGGCCCCGTGGCTGCTGACGAACTCGCACGCATAGACAACCGTTGTTCCAGCCGACCCGCTGGGACACTGAGTCCCGTCCGCCCTGAGTGTGTACCTGCTGCAGCCGGACTCTAGGTCAGTTTCAGGGTTGCCTGCAATGACATAAGTAGTTCTTTTACTGTCACATTTGGCTGACTATTCGATTTAGGGGCAAAGAGGTCCCATCAGTGAAAAGGAGTCATTATTTAAATCCGATTTCTTCTCTTTGGAGAGGGAGGATTGTACGGTGGTTAGGTCTGCAGACTTGGGAGCCAGGTGGCCTCGCTGCAGATCCCAAACTACCACTTACTAGCGGGGTAGGGTTGGAAAAGTCACTCAACTGCTCTGTGCTTCAGTTTCTCCACATGGAAAATGGGGACGACTAATCATAGCTATAACCCCGGATCGTAGTCAGGTCAAAGGAGTTAAGATACAGGGACACTTAGAACAGCACCTGGTTGGGCCGGCCCCTCACACAGACCATTAGTGATGGTTGCTGGGGCAGGAAAAATAAAAAATTTTAAAAAAAAGAGAGAGAGAGAAGTAAGGTATTTGGATATGATTTCAACTGCAAGGAAAAAAGATGTCAGATTATTTAAACCATTATTATTGAAAGGAGAAAGAAGCCTTCTTCCTTCTTCTTCCCGTTGATGCTTACTTATCTTTTGAGGCCCAGCTTTACCGTCAAACTGATGTGCAAGACAATGAGTTTTCAGAATGAATAATATAGAGAGACGTACAGAAGAAATGATAATGCATAGTAGAGAGGAAACCTCTAAGCCACTAAATACAGTATGGAGGGTGAAGGAGGGGAGTTTTCTTTGAGAGACTAGGGAAGACTTCAGAGAGGAACAGAGGTTTGCTCTAGGTCTTGAAAGACAGAAATGGTGGCTGGAGTGTTCTGGGGTGCGGTTGTATGTGTGAATCAGTACCCCTTGGAGGATGTGGTGTTCCAGTAGCCTGCTTCGGGAGCTGGAGTTGGGTGGGGAGGGGGAGGGTAAAAAGCCCCTAATCCCATTCACAACTCAAGTGGCTCCACTATGGCCTGCTTTGCATATCAGACTTTGGTTCTTGACCAGAGTGGTTTTGCCCTCCTGGGGGATATTTGGCATTCTTCAGAGACAGTACTGATTGTTACAAGTGGGGGTTCTACTGGTATCTAGTGAACAGAGGCCAAGGATGCCGATAAACATCCTACAATGCCCAGAACAGCTCCCCTCAGCAAAGAATTATCCAGCCCCAAATGTCACTAGTGCTGAAGCTGAGGTTTTGCTTGAAAAAAGATTTGTACAGTGAAGTCAGAAAACCACTGGTTCAAACAAAAGCACAGAATCTGTGGCTTGCTGTTCAGGAGACAAACAGTGGGGGTGGGGGGAATGGGGGGGCTACATTGTTCTGTGAGGCTGACACTTGTAGGTCCAGAAAGCCTCCAAAGAGATGGTAAACTCAGAAAACAAAAGCAAGATCTCTGATTGGCAGCATTCACATTGCACTTCATCTAGTACCCCAGCACCCCAGCACCCCGGGGCTCTGCCCCTCGGGGTCCTGCTCTAGAAGGTACTGAATGCAGCTAGTAAATTGGTGTTGGGCTTTCTGGAGAAGAGATGACATGTAATCACAAGTTTGCTTCTCAAGGCTAGATACTCTCCACAGAAGATTTGCCACCACACTGAGGAAAAGTGAGGGGATGGGTTTTAAAGGTATCATCATTATCAGAAAACAGTTCTTGTGGCAGACTCAGTGTATTCAACTCTGTCTTAAATGTTTACATTTATCATCATGGTTTTTTTTGTCCCCACAAAAGCTTTGCAAAAATGGGTACCATTATCACTATTTAACAGACAAAAGTGGGATCAGTGAGGTGACCCAGCTGGGCATGCCCGTGGCAGAGCCGTGATGTGGCTTTTCAGGACTAAGTATTGTCTTCCTGGAGAGCACTTGGCTCACGTTCTTTTTTTTTCTTCTGTGGGCATTCCCACAAGTAGAGGAATCACTATTTAAAATCGGATTTAGCCGTGGCTCATTAGGAACACGCAGAGAAACACCCAGGAGGAGAAAGAGCAAGGCTGGGGCGGGGCACCCCTAGCTCCTGTCAGGGAGATCCTGGGCCATGCACAGAAAGCCTCAGTGTCTCATGTGTACAATGAAGAGCTGGACTAAATGCATGGTCCTCACGCCCCTCTGCCCAATAAAATCTGCTGTGAAATTTAAGAAAATACGCCACCGCCTGTGATGTGGAGAACAAAGGCAAAAGAAATGCAGATAATGTTAGATTTCCATATAACCTGCAGCCCATGGACAAATACTTGAGGCAGGCAGAGTATACCCTTCCTCCAGGAAGTCCCAATCTTAATGTTAATGCCTTGCTAGAGGACAAAAACCACCTTAGCTTGACAATAGTCAGGGCTCCAGGATCCTGTAAGTCTTCTCTAACATATGAAAATACTTTTGGAAACTTCCTTTGTCTTTACTTCCCCCAACTCCAGAGTATATAATCAAGTGCTCCTCACCACCACAGTGCAGCAATTCCTGCGCAGGGGTCCTGTCCCCGTGCTTCAATAAAACCGCATTTTAGCACCAAAAACGACTCAAGAATTCTTTCTTGGCGGTTGGCTCACGGACCGCACTTGAAACTACATCACCTGGAGCCCTAACGCAGAGATCCTGGCGCGGTTGCTCGAGGGTAGAGCCCTGAGAGCTGGTCTGTTTAATAAACCCCGGGGGTGACCCTCACGTGTAGCCAGGATGGAGACCAGCCTTCAGGATGCTATGGACCACTTCCAGCTGCTTCTCTACTTAGGGCTCACCTCAGACCCTGAAGCCTGCCTACCTCTAGGGGCACTTCATCAAGGGACTCCAAAGCCACAGGCTGATTTCTACTCAGTAAAGAAAAACAGCCGGTCTCCCTTTATATCTGACTGATGCCCTGTTTGGCTGCAAAAAAAACCCCAAACCAAACCCAACCAAAACAAAAGCATTTGGGACAGGACGCAGGCACACACGGTGACGTATGCTTAAGCATTTCAGTGGGGTGATCAGGAAGAAAAGACACAAGTAAGGGGACCGCGGAGTTTGAAGGTGTTCCCTCTCCTGTCACCCAAAGTCACAGCCAAGAGGGAACTGGCCCCCTCTTGTAGAGATTCAGTTGTTTTATGAATACTCCGCGTGATCATGGGCCACTGGAGTGTGGTAGGCAGGGCCACGAAGAAGTTTCTGAACTCATTTGGGAACTGCTCTAACCTGTGGGCAAGGAGGGAATTAAGGCTCCATTAGTTTTTATCATCACACCACATAACGGCTACAGTGAGACTATAAACTCTGCTGCTGTTAGTTTCCCCCAGTTTGTCGATGCATTTCCGTGCAGGCGAAGCTAGCTAGTCCTACACCAGGCCGGGCAGATGCTGCACTAATAATAGTAACTATTACCACCTCTACCATTACTACTACTGATACTATTATTTCAGACCATTGCCATCTATGTCATTAGCTGCTGCCCCGAAGAGTTGAAACACTCCAGGAAGCCCCTCCCTATTCGAAAAAGACCACCCTCTTCACGCTAGAAATCCTACCACTGCTGGTTACCTTCTCTCTGTCTTCTCCCTTGTGTTTTGAAAACGAAATGGGTCTGTTTCTGAGAGGAGGTGGTCCATTCAGTTCCTCATGCTTTGGAGTGAATTATTTTGCTCGATTGTCTCCTACTGATATGGAACAATGGGTGCTAAAGGAATCGTGGAATTTGAGAGAGAGAGAGAGAGAGAGAGAGAGAGAGATTCAGAGCGGGGACTGCAAGGGGAGGAGGAAGGCAAGGTGCCGAGGGCAGAGGCTAAGTTCATCAGAGAATGAACGGACGGTGCGGGTCCCCAGGCAGCGAGCCCTGTGGCAGGAAATCCATTGTTCTGTAGCCGGGTCACCTGCACTGGGCATTAGGAATGTCTGAAGCCGTGGTGGCCACAGAGAGGTCCCTGAGCATCTGTACTGCAGACTTCCTGGTTCCTCTGCCAGAGGGCTAGGCTTTCAGCTCTCGGAGCTCAAAGTACATTAAATCAGTACCAAGGGAAATTTGCAAGGTCTTTCTCCCATCTGGCAGCTTCTCCAGTGTGCCTACACCTCCTCGTCCTGAAAAATCAAGGCAGTGACTAAATGTATCAGGTGTCAACATTTTCAACAGTTACCAGATGCTTCTCCCATTCTTTGGAGTATTTAAAGTAAAATACAGATGCAGCAGGTGAAATGTACCTTGCAAATAGACGGGCTCAGGACAAGTGGCACGTAAATTAATCATTATTTTATTTTTTTTATAACCTAATATAGTCTGATAGCAAAGACTGAACCATAAAGCTTTGCCGCACCGATGTACCCACATTTTACTTTATTTTTTTAGTGTAAAGATGAACACATGACGCTGTCATTTCTTTTTTTTTTTTAATTTTTTTTTTTAAGATTTTATTTATTTATTTGAGACAGAGAGAATGAGAGACAGAGAGCATGAGAGGGAGGAGGGTCAGAGGGAGAAGCAGACTCCCTGCCGAGCAGGGAGCCCGATGCGGGACTCGATCCTGGGACTCCAGGATCATGACCTGAGCCGAAGGCAGTCGCTTAACCAACTGAGCCACCCAGGCGCCCCAACGCTGCCATTTCTTAAGGGAAGGACTGGATCTTGTTATGTGAAGTTTCTAGACAAAAAAGTCTCCCGCTCCAGAACAAACTTTTCCAGATCAGCCCGCACCAGCACGGTTCCTTAGGCATGGCTAACAGAGTTTTGCCAAGGCAAACACTGGCCTTGCATAATCAGAGTCTCTCTTTTTCTTTCTTTTCCTTTTTGACAACCTCAGATAAGTCAGTTTAGACCTCAATTTCCTTATTTGCAAATTGGAGGAAAGAAATTCCAGCTTCAAACTTGCGATCAGGGTTAAATGTGATCAAGAGTGATAACATATTTTTAAAACATTGGTTAATCATACACTGTTACACAAAAATGAATCAGTATTGCTCTTTTAATTTATTATTATTATCATTCATCAGTATAAATGGGGGGCTGGAGAATTTCCAGTAATATCTCAGATCTAAAAGGAAGCTAAGCAAGATCAGAAATTGACGCGGAACGATTAAGAGACAAACGGTTCTACACTGAGAAATAAAAAAGCAAAACAAAACAAAAACCCCAAAGACACAGAATTAGGTAATACAGAAGGATATAGGACAGAGGCAGAGACGTGAGAATGACAGACACCAAAAGAAGAGACACAGAAAGAGAAGTTCCGAGTCAGACTCCAAAGCAAAGCCAATGACCTCATCCTTAGCTCTTTGTCGAAGATGATGAGAGAAGGAAGGTGGGGGGCCAGGTTTTCTACAGGCAGGAGATACTGTGGGCCTCAGTCATCAGGTCATCCCAGCCAGGATCTTGTCTACAACCCAAGCATGACATCTGTATGCATATATTTTTGGAATGTTGTTCTAGAATAGCTAAGTTGGAGCTGACATCAAGCCTAGTTATGTTTTTATAGTCTGAAGTTTGGGAAAAAACAGCCATCTGACATTTCCTCTCCCACCCAGTGCATCTCCCATTTTTACTTGGCCAAAAGGCAAAAACGTATATGCAAAAGGGCATCTGACATTCTTACCTGGAATGTTTATTTTCCCCTCCTGCTTCCATTCTATCGCGCTCCAATTAACATTAATCTCACTGCAGCAGTTCAAAGATACAGGATTGTTGTCGCACGTCACCTTCATTTCTTCAGTTGCCAAAATTCGGATGGGCATGACATCTATTTTTTTTCTGGACTCATATTCAAAAATATCTAATGTCAGCTTGCAAATATATTCACCTGCATAGAATACACAAATATATTTTTTAAAAAAAGATTTATTTGTTTATTTGAGAGAGAGAGAGCGCGCGTTCAAACGAGCCGGGCGGGGGTGGGGGCAGAGGGAGAGGGAAACAGAGAATCTCCAGCAGACTCCTCGCTGAGCACAGAGCCTGACACAGGGCTCCATCTCAAGACCCCGAGATCACGACCGGAGTCAAAACCAAGAGTCGGATGCTCAACCGACTGCACCACCCAGGTGTCCCTACAATTGCATTTTTTCTTGTTACATATATGGAATTCCTTAGAAGAATGATAGCCTCATCTCATGTGTCGTGACAGTACTTCCCGAAGCATCGTTTTCAAAAGCATCCAAGACCTGCTCTAAACAAACCTAAAGAGACATTCAGGAAGTGCAGAAGGTCAACGCAGGTCATTTCTGATGCCACAAGTTAATGAGTAGAGAGATGTTCTAAGGAAGGAGCAGAAATCTCAGTCTTTGCTGTTAAGAAAAAAGGTGTGGTGATGAAAGGGGTAGAAAGGAAAAATTGGAAAGCCTTGGAGAATTAGAAGGTCATGAATGATTTTGGGATTCTATTTAACTCTGCGGCCAAATCAGAATCCACAAAGATGTAACAGGACCCATGTGTCTGCAACCCAACTTCTCCGTCAGGGAAAAAGAGATGCCCCTTGCTGACATCTGGGTTACAATGGGGTTATTAGATTCTAGAGTGTCAGGTGTAAAACTTCTGCTTCTGTGGGTGTTGGGAGGGAGAGTGGGAGGTGGGAGAGATTACAAGGGAATCCGAGAAACCTGCACGTGGAGGGTGATGGAAACGATATGTTCACTCTCCCGAGGAGGGTGGAAGTTTCACAAGTGCACACATATGTCAAAACTTACTAAACGGCACCCTTTAAATATGTACAGCTTATTATATGTCAATTCTATCTCAACAAAGCTGTTTAAAATTTTTTAAAGATTAAAAACAAAAGACGGATTTTTGTCTCCATTTCCAACTCAAAAGCCCTTGGTAAATGTGGAAATCTGTTTTTGTCTCCAAGGATATATTTGCTTACTCATATGCCATGGGATTCACTTTTAATTTCGAAAAGTTGAGGCCAGTGACTTCTTTTCAAAGAGGAAAACACTATGTATATATATTCCAAGGCTTGCTTCTTTATGAGCTCTCTGTTCCTTTCCCCGCACCTGTTCTTGGATGGAAACCCACCTGCATCGCCCGGAGTGATGTTGTAAATCGTGAGGCTCGATATTGAGGTCACGTTGTTGAGCACGGTGCTGTAGACCGAGAATCTGCTGCTGTTCTGCAAGTCAGAGCGCCTTTCGACATGGTGCCAGGACACGTTAGAGGACAAAACTTCATTTTCACACACCAGATTTACCGTGTCCCCTTCAAAAATGATTTCTGGTATGATGGTGAACTTCGTTTCATCTGGAAACCCAAAGGAAAGGTATTAAGATCCCAGAGCAAAGGAATGGAATTAAGACTACCCAGCGGGCACCCCCCACCACACGGGGCTGTAGTGCTTCTAGAAGGAGGCAACGCGTCCTCCTCCTTCCATCCCCAGACAGCTGGTGTCTGAGGCCCAAAGAGCTGCCACCTGCCAGATACCGGGGACAAGGCTTTCAGTTTGGAGTCTGTGCACGCTTAATTGGTCTCATTGGTAGTGATGTGGATTCCAAAGCTATTTTCAGTATTTCACATAGTCTGGTAGAAAAACGCTCACTTGTTTATAAAAAAGTCACACCAACTCATTTAAACCTCAAGTTTCTTTGCTAATGACTCAATAATATCAACCGCCTCTTGACAATAACGGGTATTTTGTACCACTGAAAGCTCTGTTGTATGTTTTTGGTGAATTATAAATGGGAAAAATAATTTCTTGTAATAAAGTCTGTTAAGAATTAAGAATTTTTTTTAAAGACTTCATATCCATGGGCCCTTAGGAAGGAGAACGTTATAGACACACAGGTCCAGATTTGAATCCTGGTTCTGTGCCACACACAGCTGTGTGGCCCTAGGGAATTTACTTAGCCTCTCTGAGCCTCAGCTCATTGTCTGGAAAACAGGAGCAGTGAGAGCTACGGAGAGGTGATTTGGGGGAATAACAGCTATTATTGTTTTCATGGTACAAATCTGGAGAACCATGGCATTAAGTCATTTCACAGATAGAAATAAAACACAACATTTGCTTTTTGTGTTTATGGTTGTCCTTTGTTTACACAACGTGCGTTTTTCCCCTTTAAGCTGTGTTTCTTATTGTACATCCTTCATGAATTCCACACATTGAGGAAATCAGAGGTGCTGGATAAGGGAAGCTCTATGAGAGTTGTTTTGCATGAGCTCCATGCTCAGGCCAGACTCTCCCCATATTGTCAACGTGGGATCACAATACCGTAAAATTAATTTCAGGAGCTCTGATGTTCTAGTCAAAGTACCAAGGGATCTAAATATTTCTTATCACTTTTTTTAGGCTCCTGAATTAAAGACGATTTTAAAATATCATACCCAACTGTTAAGAAACAAGACCTCCTGGGAATATTTAATGTAGCGAACTGACTCAGAAGTCATACAGACTTATGTTGCTTACTATGTGTTCTTGAGCAAATTATTTACCCTCCCTCCGCTTCTAATTCCTTCCCTATAAAATGCAGATAACAGTACCCATCTCACAGGATACGTGAGGACACAATTTGTGTAACACGCTGGGCTTAACACAGAAAAGATACAATAACAATGTGTCTCTCTTCATCATCACTGTGGCTAACAATAATGATTAGTAAGACCACGGGTATCATGTGGTTATATGGAATTGACCATGAATTTATGGGCAGTGATGAGAGAAAGGGACATTCTGGTTAAGCGCCCCTGCTAATTAATCAAACATTAATTATTTTGAGGATAAATACACAACCAAATAAATGGAAATATTCTGAACATTGATTGCCCTGTGCCCTTGGTATTTCATAAAGATTTAAAATAACTTTCTGCTACCAATTCATTCATTCAGCTTTTTTTCTTTCTTGTTCTCTTCCTCTTCTCTGCCCCCAGTAGGATTATAATTAAAGCAAAACAAAACCCAATCTCTTGACCTTTTGGGTATTTATACTCTAGGTAAATAGCAGTGACGCTATGGAGAGCAGGATGATGGGGGAGCTACGTTCCTGTTTATTGCTTGGAAGCTGTGCATATCACAGGATCATTCTGGTCTTCCAAGGAGATGGTTGCAGAGATGGATGCAGATGCTCTGCAGAAATGGTGTTGAGCTCCATTCACAGTGACTTCATTGCTCTTTGGAAGAAGAAGTCACAAACTCCAAAGCACTTTTGGGAACCTTACTGTCAGCAGCATGTTTCTGGACTGACAGCCGCTGATCAGTAACACTGCTAGATACTGACTCCTTTAAATGGTTGACTATCCTCAACACAACTGAAATTTGGGGGGAGGAGTAATCACAACCGAAGCTTACCTAGACTGGAGCCTGATGTTCACCTACACCGTCAGAACCATAAACATAAGGAATTTTTCGGGGTAAAACATGTGTTGCTTGGGGGTGGTGTTGGGGGTCAGGAGGGAGTAGCATTGCTGGGTGCCTTCCATGGGAGCCCACACTTTTAGGCCACTTACTCCCCTTCCTTTAATTTTCCAGTTTTCACCTGTGTTGCTGTCTTAATGTATTCTGAATTTTTATTTTGCTTTTTCTCTTGCTTATGTTGTAGCACCTTCTTATAATTATGTATGTACCTTTCAATATTTTGTTTTTAAAAATGATCTGGTGTCTAACAATACCAGAGAATGTAAAGACAAAACTTATAAACCTATTGTAAGGATGGCTTAACCCTTGAGAAGGGGTGCCCTTTCTCCCAGGTATGCCTCAAACAGTCCTTTCAGAGCCCTCCCTGCTGGGGGACAGTGTCCCTCCAAGGAGGAATCACCTTGAGTCTGGAACCATGGACTGGAGTTAGCTAGAACATCCACCAGCCAAATCTCTGCCCAGCTGGCTATTTCCCAAGTAATAATAGGTCCACCGACCTAATGACACAACAGAACACAACTCTGTACCCATTTGTAAAATGGGGGAGAACATCTAACACCCCAGGATTTTATCACTGCTCTATGTGATCCCAAGCAGGGGTTCTCAAACTTTCCCGTGCATCAGAACCACCTGGAGGGCTTGTCGAAACACCGATCGCCCTGGGGCGATGGGTCTGGGGTGGCCCTAAGAATCTATCTTTCTAACAAGTTTCCAGGTGGAGCTGATGCCGTTGGTCTGGGGGCCACACTTCGAGAACTACTGCTCTAAAATAACATTATCAATTGTTTAATATCAATGCATTTCATGAATATCCCAACCCCCACCACAATGGTAGTTTTTGGGTGTTTGGGGCCTTCTAATTTTTTATTAAGAATCCATAAACCCAGATGGCTCTGTGACCCTCTGGTCAAATCTCTCTCCCCTGCAACGCCCCCTCCCAACTGCAGTGACATTAGCCTGGTTGGGAGGTTCTGCACCAGCACCTCCGATGGGGAGGGGGCGGTGGGCACATAAGTCTCTGTGTCGGGAACAATACAGTCTCTGTCCATGGAGGACATTGTAATGGAATTTCCTAGTTTTAAGCATAATGATAAATACCATTATTTTATCTAAATAAAATCCACGTACAGGAAAAATGAGCAGATGTCCTACTTACTGCTAGTAACTGCTTGAAAGGAGCTGTAGTCCATTTTGTAGGTCTGATTAAGGTTCTGCATTACTTGCTCGTTTGCTTTATGCATTAATTCGGGTGATGGTGTTGTCGTCTTGACCTCATATGTCACAACCACACTTCCGGGCCTGGATGGAGACCACTCTGTTCAGTAAGGCAGTGACTGACCTGGAAGAGTCTAGATCCTTATGGTGTATTTGCACGGGAGAAACAAAATGGCAGGAACAGCCTGGGCAGTTCTATCTTCAACGGTTCACTCTAATCAACCTGTTATTAAGCTCTAGTTGAAAGCCCGAGGCAGGGCTCACACACTCAAACGGCTGCAGACAGGCGACATAAATGAACAAAACAGCCAGACAGGAATGAGTGGAGTGAATCACAGAAGCTGGTCATAGGGTGGCAGGCACAACACAGAGACTATTGTCACACGGCCATGCTGGCCCAGGGTTACCAGATACGCTGAATGTCAAGGGTAGCCAAAAGCCTGAATGTTTCTCTGAACATTCTTTATTCGTAAAATTGGCAACTAACTTTTTGAAACCCTGTGCTAACCCGCTCATGGCCGCCACGGTGCCCAACTCCAGGGGGAGCCGTCCACACAGCAGCGTGTACTTGTGGCTGGCGGACGACTTTGCTTGAATAAAGGCATCATGCATGACATTATTTCATTTTTGTATCTCAGAACTCGCCAGACTGCAAACTTACCCCGTATCTGTTTGCAAAATTCTTGCATGCACAGAATAAACACAAGGCTTTTGCTCACTTTCCATCTAAGTAGGTACATCTCTAGGGAACAAGTTTCTTTTCTCAGCATTGTCTCCCTCTTTAAGCCCCAGCAACCTGGTATTGTCTTCACTTCTACCAGAGTGTTCCTGCTGTGTGCCCACATGATGCCCCCCTAATGGGCTTTTTCTCCTTCTCTAACGTATTGTTCTCTGCCATTGGGTAGAAATGACCCGATTACAGCTTCTTTTTCTTTTTTTTTTTTTTTCAAAATTTTATTTATTTATTTGGGTGAGAGAGAGCGAGAGCACAAGCAGGGGGAGTGGAAGAAGGAGAGGGAGAAGCTGGCTTCCTGCAGAGCAGGGAGCCCAATGCGGGGCTTGATCCCAGGACCCTGGGATCATGACCTGAGCCGAAGGCAGATGCTTAACCAACTGAGCCACCCAGGCACCCCCCCGATTACAGCTTCTTACCTGAACCCTGTCACAGTCACCAATTTGAAGCCTGGTAAAATACTGTAACCTTTCCAGAACTGGAAAACAAAGTAAGACAAGTGTCATCGTATCAAGGTCCAGTGAGAGATAAGTCAAAAGATTTAAAGCCAAGTAAAAAGCACATATTCTTTATGACCCCAGCCAAACCCTTCTCCTATATATTTTAATAGTGCTGGCCCAGGCAGATCTTTGAAGAAGTAATTCCCGTCTGCCTATTGCAGGCTGGGTTCTCCAAGAAGCAAACACCAGATTACATGTGCAAAAAATGTTACTCAAGGAGATGCCTAGCAAAGAAAATGGGGAGGTTTCTCTGAAAACCGAGCCACAGGAGACTTATTTTGATTCAAGTCACATCTGCAGGCAGATGTTATATGCAAAGCACTGTGGGTGCAGAGCACTGTGCCAGGTACGTGGATGGGTGGGATCCAGAGATTAATAGGCCATTCTCTCTTTCCTCCAAGGTATATAATGGAGTGTGCTGTGTGTGTGTGTGTGTGTGTGTGTCTGGTAGCTTCTCGTGCTGTGCAGAACTATTACATGCCAGATATGGAAATCAGATGTCCAAGAGCTCTTCAGCATTTCAGCATGGCACCCATGGAAATGAAAATGATTTCTGTAGTATAGAAGGGTAAGTGGAGGCGCTCCTGGCCTGAGGCAGGGGCTTGGCCGCCCAGAAAACTAAGGGAAGTCATCATTTCAACCCACCTGTAATAATTTGTAGCACCAATTGGGAAGCTCTACTCCAAATGAGCTAATTTGAGCAAAGCATTTAGGCTCAGATGAATTAATCCAATGTAAAGCACTTAGAATAGTGTCTGGCACACAATTAACACCCAGGGGATATTCTTTATTTTTATATGAGTCAATTTAAATCTGTCGTAATTGAGAATGCGTCGGTACCTTTAACATAGAATGGTTTGAAACCCTCAGTACCAGCCTTAGGCTGATCTGCCCAGAAGATGTTAGGGGCTTCATCCAGGCGGTTTGTGAAAACAAATAGAAATGCACCATCAGGCACTTCTAGACCAGGTTCTTGGACCTTTGAATAGGATTCAGTGAGTTGATGCCACCAAATCTTCTCTGAATCAACTCTATCCTGGGAAGAAGTTCCTCCTATAGGTCAAGATGATGTCAAATCATCCCCCGAACACTGCTTGATTTGAGTACTTCTTAATTCATCATCCCAGAGGTATAGGAATAATTTTGATGTCCACATTCATAAATTCTGACAAATCCAAGCAATTTATCCACTGTAAATGCAACAGATTCAGTTCAGCCCAAAGCTTGTTGGTTAAGAGGTTCCCGGGGCCAAAACCTACCGCTATTTCCAAGTCAGTCTTGTAGGACCTATAGAGAGCAGAGGAAGTGTTCTTGAGGTCTTCTTGAAAGCCCACATTGAGTCTGACTGACATTCTTAGGGTAACATCTGCTGAAAAAACGCAGGGCAACATTTTAAAATCTCATGTTAGCAAGTGAATACACACAGGACGGAGAAACATTTGCTTGAGTTGATATCAAATAGCCACTCAACAAAGAAACATTTAATGAACAGTTATTTACCTCCTTGGAGCTGGCAGAAAGGTCCCTTGGGAGGTAGTCCTTTAAGGCAACCACAGTGATGCCCTGCAGGGACACTGTCATGCTCTTGACAAGTGAGATTTGGGAGGCACTTTTCCTGAGGCCACCTGTAGCCTGTCTCACAGGAGCACCAGATTTCATTCCCAGTAGGTCTGCAGACTAGCATTAACCAGAACAGCAAGGAGAGAGAAGGTGGTCACCATCTTTACATTTATAGACTGTAAGTATTTACACTTGCAGAAAATCCTAGCTTGACTCCATATCGCCCTCTGGGAAGTTCAACAGTATTACATGAGATTCACGTGATTCCCATTACGCCTCACCATGCTATCAGGCACGGCCACCTAAAGGATGATGGCTTTGACTATCTTAGGGGATGCCTACAATGATACCATGATGAACAGATTCCTGGACATGAAGTGTACGGTAGCCAGTTTCCAGGATGGCCCCTGTCCACCCCTGGTTCTGAGTATTGACACCCTTTTGTAACTCCCTCTCATACTGTACTAGGCTTAGTCTGTGCGACCAACAGAATATGGCAGAAGTGATGATATATCATCTCTGAGATTAGGATATAAAAGACACTGGCTTTCCTCTGTGATCTCTCTTTCTCTCTCTCTCTCTTCTTCTCTTTCATCATTTGCTATGGGGGCAGCCAGCTGCCCCTGCATAAGGACATGTCATGGAGAGACTGACATAGTGAGGAACAAAAGTCTCCACCGAACAGCTACTAAGGAGCTGAGTCCTGCCAACAACCACATGAATGGGCTTCAAAGTGGATTTTCCAGCCCCAGTCGAGCCTTTAGAGGATTGCCACTCTGGCTGACAGCTTGGCTACAACCTCATATAACCTGAGCCTGAGCCACCCAGATAAGCTCCTCCTGAATTTCTGGCCTTCAGAAACTATATGATACAATAAATGTTTATTGTTTTAAGATGCTAAGTTTTGGGCTACTTTGTTAAGCAGCAAAAGATAACAAATACAGAGTACAAATACGACTCTGCCTTTTACATTTCTAGTCAAAGGTGAACAACCAAAATAGTCACTAATCCCACTGGGGACATTGGAAAATGCTCTGAAAACAGAGTGTTTTGAATTTATTCCTAAAATTCAATCAAAGTCATAACACTGGGACCTGTCTATTCTAAGAATCAGCTCCTAGGCAAAGGCCCACAGAATGACTACCCAAAGGAAAGCCATCAGATCACTGTTCCCAAAATAGGAGGGACACCCAAGCTCTACTGAATCCATGAACACTGATGCAGTTCTGTTCTTCAGCATTGGCGGGAAGTGGCACCCAAAAGGAGCTATGAAGCAACCATTTCAGGTTCTGCTAGTGTATATTAAGAATAAAAAATTGGAATGCATAGATGATATTGATGACTATTTGAAATTTGAGAATTCAAAAAAATTTTTGAAAAACAAGAATTTTATGCTTGCCTCCATTTTAGAATCATAAAATCCAACATCTGTTAGTGCCTGCAAGACAATAACTTTGTTTAGGACAAGGGGGAAGTCCCCTATTATAGCTTTCCAGGTGATGGTGTATGAGAAGTAGGACACCTAGCATAACCTCAAAAGGGAGGCAGTGACCAGGAAGTCCAATCCCATAGCCTGGGGGTTTCTATATTATGTCTTGCTTCCAATCCAGGCATGTACCTGGTTCCTATTTCTTGACCTATGATGCCAGAATGAAGGGAACTTGCCACTTATTAATACCTGAACCAGTCCTTGCTGTACCCACTGATTACCCAGAGGAATGGAACCCCATAGTTGGTCATGAAGGACCTGGCAGTATCTTGGGACATATTTTGTGACAACCAATACACAAACCACCAAGCAAACATTTGGCCACCATTTGAAATAAGGAAACTGGCTGCAGAGTTTGCCAATAGGGGCTTCATTCTGGAATGCTATGAAGTCATAAAATCATACCTCAGGCCTTTTTGGGTCATTTCACTTGCCGACTAAGTACAATCTGCTCTAATAGTAAGGAGTGCAGACAGCCTTTCTCCTGATATACCCCACCCTCTGTTCTGAAGCAATGGGTCTTTGACTCACCTGTTGTCACCTCAATGTTTAAAATGTTGGTGGCTTGGTCAGTGCTATTCCCTTGAATTGGGAAACTGAGGCTGTGCAAGTAAGCTTTGATAGGCTCCAGGAAGGAGGCATTTTCAAAACTGATCTCCACATCAACGATGTACTCTTCAGCTGCTGGGCTACTTGAGGCTACTGAAAGGAAAGCACAGGAAGCTGTGAGAACTCACTGTGGGTGGCAGAGAGGGACCATGGTGGACAGTTCAACATTTAAAGGCAGTAATGGGACTATATGAATGCTGGACATGTCAACCTTAAGGGATTTCTAATGAACCTTTTTAGAGAAAAAGAAGCTTGTCAGTTTATACCACCAAACATCCCCTTCATGGTGTTCCCTCTCTATGACTTTACTATTTATTTATTTATTTATTTACTTTTAAAGATTTATTTATTTATTTGAGAGAGAGAGAGAGAGAGAAAGTGGGGGTGAGGGGCATAGAGAAAGCGAGAGAGAGAGAGAGAAAAATCTTAAACAGACTCCGAGTTGAGTGCAGAGCCCGATACGGGGCTCGATCTCATGACCCTGATCTCAGGACCCTGATCTCAGGATCTGAGCCGAGACCAAGAGTTGGATGCTTAACCAACTGCGCCACCCAGGTGCCCCATAACTTTACCATTTAATGGAGGAAGGCAACCGATTTGTCTGGTCTCAGTGTAGTGGTCTCTGGCCATTTGAGAGATTCACAGGCTAAGTTCAAGACTTGTCCTTCCTCTCCGTTCTCTCACCCTCCTTGGTGTCCAAGGTCAAGGATTGCTGTGTTGAAACTGGACCGGAAGGGGCAAGAATAGAAGCAGGGAGACCTAGCAGGGGGACCTTGGCAACAGTCTAAACAATAAAGCCATGGTCCTGACTCAGAGGAATGAGTCAGTGTGTTTCCAACACCATTCACTTGACATGCGTGCATTTTGAGATCTGTACTATGCATGGCTTGAAGACCTCCAGGAAAAGTCATCCAGTTAATTCCCTTTTGCTCTTCGCCTACGCACACAGCATGGGCTCTTAGTTCTTACTGGGTATCTCTGGTGTCCAGAACATGATAGGTACTCAATGAAAGCAAAATTCACAAATCCCCAGCTCTTCATTGCCTTTCCAAATTGTCTCCAGGCTGATTGACTGTCTGGCATCCTAGATGCATTTGATGTCCAACACATACCCACCACAGGCAAGCCAGACAATATACAGTATATACCAGAATATTCTTTCATAGTTTTCTGTATTACATCATGTCTGGTTCACTAGTTGCAAGCTTCTCAAGGGCAGGAACTATTTCTTTCAGTTCTCATGGCTTTACTCCATCTGGCATGGAGCTCACCACATAATAAATGTGTGCCCAGTCAGTTCTTTTTAAAATTGTGACCCTCCTGAGGGGGCTACACATTCACCTTTCTGTCACTGCCAGAATCTTCGGCTCATTCTTGGCTGAAATACATAACAGGAGCAGAAGCCAAGGGCTAGTTTCATAGCTCATGATGAACCTTCAAAGACTAGGAGAATTTTTTACACAGATGAATTGAGAAGACAAGTTGTGGCTTATTCTATCTTGTCAGTCAAATAAGGAAAAGGTTAGTGAATACTTACAAAACTATTATTTTAAAATTTAAGAGAGAAAATTTAAGTCAAATCTGGAAGTATGATGTATATTTTGCCATAAATTAAAATTCTAGGTCTGTTTTCTAAAAGGGCAAAGAATTTTCCCACAATATTGCCAGATTTGTTTAAAATTTCCCAAGGAATATTGATGAGAAGCACTAAAATAGAGTAAGTTTGTGATGGGAAATGCCAATGAATAAATTTTTGTTGTAGAAAGCTGTAATATCTGTTTACTTATAGTGATAAACTATGTCTTAGAAGGTTGGTTTTATTCATCAATCTTCCTGAGAATTATTTCATTCTGACATGCATCATTCAACTTGCTGCAATTAACTCAAACTGTGAAAAAAAAGTCTTTGCCAATTTCTTAAAATTAAGAATATATCTTAAGGTATATTTCCTGCTTATAAAAATGTAATTATAAGTAGAACAAAGTGACTTTTAAAACCCAGTGCAGAAGCACAGTCTGTCATGATACCATGGCAATGCCTCAAATTTCCTGTTTTCTTTCTGATTCTCCAATGATTCTGTGATGAAAACAAGCTTCCTGGAAGAACTGTTAATCTTAATTTATGTGATCCTAACTCTAGACACAGTATGGGGCCTGCTGGGAATATCTGTGAGGAGGGTGGCTGCATGATATTTACAAGGAATGTCTGCCTTGGAGTGCATTCTTTTTCCTGAAAATTAATGCAGCCATACTTATACCCTCCAGTGGATTCTCTTTGCCGTAGGCAGTCTATCTCCTCCCATGAATGTAAACAGGATATCCTAGACGGTAGGGCTTTTTAGAAGAGTGAAGTCAATAACAATCCCACGTCCCCCACTTCATCATCTGCACTGTTGCATCCCAGGTTCTGACCCCAGCGTGGCATCCGCCCCTGCCTGAGCGCCATTCCTACTGCTCATCTCTGAGCCCACTTCTCTGTGTTCTTTTCAGACATAATTGCAGGACAAACATGTGCCTGGGAAGCACATGGTGATTCACCGATGTCCTCATTCCCCACTGAAACCAAGGCGGTCCTTCCGGTGAGACCTTACAAGGAGCTGAGCCAAAAGCTTAACATACGTAACATCACTTCCTGTGACTTTAACAAATTCTCTTCTAGGGGATTTGTGCAACTGTAATGAAAGTACCAGCCTCCAAGAACCTCTTCCCCTCATCTACCTTTTATGTTTTTCAACTTCTAAAGAAGTTTCAGAATAACCTTCCACCTGAACGACACTTCTCCCTAGAGACCGGTATGGGTGTGGGACCTCCACTAGAGAAGAAAATCCATGGCACTCATGGATTTTGACATTGTCTTGCTAGGTTTATTCACTTGTGCTTTCATTTATTGATTTATTGATTCACAGTAACTTTACTGTTTATTGAGGCATTGTGCCAGGTGCTGGGGACATGGGGTAAATAAAAGAGGCAAAGCTCTACTTCCATGGATCGTCCATCTTCATGCGGGAGGTAAAAGTAAGTTGAAACTTCAGTGTCGGGCAGTTCTGAAGGACATGGAGACAATAAAGCAGGGTAAGAAAACAGAGCTGCAGGCATGTTGAGGGATTTTTTTGTAGAATGGTTAGACAAGACCTTTCTAAAGCAGTAAAAGCTGAGCAAAGATGCAAATGAAATGAGGAGTTGCCCTGTGGATATTCGGGGACTACTCCCCCAGGAAGAGAAAATAAGCACAAAAGCCCTGAGACAGCGGATTTCCACAGCTCGTCGGAGGAACGGCAAGAAGATGCCCCTCCCGATCCGGGTCATTCCTTCTCGTCTCCAGTGTCTCAGCCCCACAGGCAAGACACATGGAGCTGCCACCAGGCCTCCCGTCCCTGTACGGCCGCAGGGCGAGGGTCTGACTTTAAGGAAAGTAGCTCAGCTGCTCAGGTGTCAGTGTGACCCACCTGTGGATGGGACCAGAGGCACACTCCACCCACAGTTTGGGATAAAAAATGCCAAATCCTGCTCGCCTGGCCTCTCCCAAATCCGAGGACTTCAGAGCTGGGGAGAATGATGTTCCTGGTCTTGCTCCAGGCTACAAGGGACTCAGGAGGAACAGAGGGAGGTTTTCGCACCTCTGTGTGAATGTGTCCCCAAGAGGCCCTTCCGTGCTCCTCCTCGGCTGCCTCCGGACCATCTGATTCCAGAGTTTAACGTGTTTGCTTTTTCTCGGGCTCCTGTGGCCTGGTGTTGTTTGCCTGAACTTTTCTGACTCACCGGTGCCCCCAGCACATTCCAGGTGTCATCCGTGTCACGGACGGAGCCTATAGGCAGGCCCAGAGACACAGACCAGCCAGGATTTCCCCTCTCCTTTCCCAGAAATCGCTGCCCGCCACACTGCACTTATCTTAAAGAGACATTTCTGGAAAGTTGGCCACAAACTGAGACAAGTAGTTCTGGGTCTTAAGCACAGCTGTTTAAGCAAACAATTTTATTTTTGCCGGGCCACTCTAATGGGAATTTTGGCTTCTCAGAAGTTGGAGCCTAAATCTATGTGTAAATTAATCTCCCACCTGCAAAAGAACGAAGCCTGCTGACTTCACGCAAGACAAATGAGGTTGATGTGATTTTTCTGTTGCCCCAAAGGGACAAGGCTTCTTTATCACTGAAGATTTGGCTCTGTTGTTCTCACCCTTAGTCCTGTAGCAGGTAAATATTAAAAGATGCCTGTTCTAGGTTGCAAAACTGTCTTAGTTCCTGTTTGCTAATAAACATTTGTATGTGTAAAAAAAAAAAAAAAAAAGATGCCTGTTCTTCCACTTGTTTCTTAGTATGTTCTAGTAGGTAGAAATTTGACAGTAGCACCTGTATCCTATTGTACCATTGTCAGCAGATAGTCAGAGGATCATGTTCAGGCAAGGGGAAAACTACCAGAAGCCCAGGCTGGGGATCACTGGCAGGTGTCAATGGAGGGGAGCATGGGCGGCACAGTGTGTCATGGAACACTGGGCTGTAAAGCCTGGAGAAAGTAATCAATTCTACTAGTTTGTCATATACCCAAGTCATCAAAGTCAGTCCCATATAAAATTCTTTTCCTGCTAAGATGAAGGCAGTGCTCCTTACTCTTTACCCTACAAAGCTGTTCTAATAATCACGGACTGGAATCTCATGGGCAAGAGCCAGAAACACGTGTTGAAAACTAGAACTCTGCACCACGAGCATGGATTCTGGAGCCAGAGTGAGGTGGGGTGGAATACCTTCTTTCCTGGGCAAGCCATTTAACCTTTTGAGCCACACTTTGCCATCTGTAAAACAGCGGTAATATATTTTTTGCAGAACTGATGCTAGGAAGTTGATGTGGAGACCCCTAGCAAATTGTCTAGCTTATAGTAACCAGTCTGAAATAGCAGGTAGAAATAAGAATATGAATTATGATAAATGTGATGGTTATATGACATGCAGATGTCAGCTGGTAGGTCAAGAAAAGCTAATGCTATTCCAATCAGGTCTCACCTTTGAGATGGTTAAACAGACACACCACACTGATCAGAAATTAAAAGCAAGAAGCACTCCCAACACACGGAAGGTCAATCCTAAAACCAAACCCAGACACCAGGCTGAGAGCACCTTGTCATCTTTCTCGGCTACCATCTCCACCTGCTTAGTACACTAAATGCCACATGCTATCATAAGGAAGATTAAGGCCGCAAAAACCCCCAAATCTGTTCCTCAACCTGGAAAATGCACAGTATTTCCTGGACCTGGATGAAAAAGGGCCAGCACATGCTGAGGCTGCCAGTTCTGCAGAAAGATCGAGATCCCCACACTGGCAGCCAACAACCCAATTCTCTCACTAGGTAAGTATGAACATTAAGCGCCTCCAGCACAAGGATAGGACACCCGGATCTCCCTTTCTCGAAAATATGTCTACCAGCCATTCCTTTTGAAGCCAAAGAAGAACCCATGAGGACTTCCGCCCAGGGCCCAAGAACATTCCCAACGAAGCTCGGAAACCTGGCATGGACAACTTCACAAAGTGACCTAGAGAACACATTTGAGTTACTGCTAACCAATAAGAAACTTCTGCTCTCACCCCCCTAGGAAGATTACCCTTAAGACTAAATTTGGAGTTTATTGGCAAACCTCCAAGATAAGATTTCCATTCCAACTCCGGGTTCTACCTCTGGTCTCCACATCCCCCAGACGCCCAGGTCTGTGAGCTCACAGAGTGTCACAAGGATCACTGCTACCCTTCACCCCACGTCAAAGCTGTCTCCAAGTCCTTTTGATCCACTTCTCGTAGTATCTTTCACAAGCGTTCCCCTTTCTCCTTTCCTATTTCCCTCGAGGGGCCTGGGCCAGTGATGGTCCACGCTGCTGAGCCTCCTCGCTGGACTCCCGAGCGCTGACTTCTTCACTCGGCCACTTCAGACGGTTTCCATCAGTTCCTCCTCTGTGCCAGCCTTTCAGATGATCGAGAATCCACCTCCTAGTGTAATCGGGACATAACTGGATGCTCTGTCCCATTCTTATTTCCCTCTGCTCCCCAGAAGCCTCTCTGCTCTAACTGGCAGATCCACCCTGATTCTGGCCTCTGGCTTCTGGGTTTTTGTGCAGACTTCTCTTCCCCAATAGAATTCTGAAATAGTTTTCCAAAAACACTAACTTGCATCTTATGGCATTCCTCCTCCTGCCTTCGGTGGTTATATGGGACTTTCTCTGTACCCGGAATATTTCAGGCTCTTTCAAATGCAATGTTATTTTTATAAATAAATCTGTGTTTCTAATAAAAAAAAAAACCCAAATCAAATAAACCTCTAGATAACCCTAATAACAATTAAATAATATATACATAATGTTATTTAATCTTAACAACCTTGTAAAGTAATAACTCATATATATATTTGTATGCATATGTATGTCTGTGTCTGTGCATGTGATATGTATGTGATATATGTATAATATACATATATGTATGTGTGTGTGTACCAAGGGCCCAGTGAAGCTATATAGCTAACCAAAGTAACTTAGGAAGAAGTCCATAAGTGCTCTGAGCATAAACGAGTGCTGACCCTACTTTTAAAGATGATTCGATCCCAAACCCTAAAGATCTGATCCAGTGCCTCAAAAGGACATTCCTTTTGAGAATCCTCTTTCTCTTGGAAACTTTGTCCCTTTCTGGCATTAAGTCCCCAGAAGGAGGGGATGAATATATATGTGAAAGGAGATATCACCCTGAAAATCAAAGCTTAATCCTATCGCCTCACTTAACTAATACAGTGAGCAGAACACAGACACCTCCGTAAGACATCCGCTGAATGTAACTCTTCTGTTGGTTTCTTTCACGGCTTTCCTGGAGAGTGGCGCTGTCTATTGCAACTTACATCCCAGCTCTGTGTGGTCTAGCGCCTGGCTCTTTCCATGGCCATTTCTTTGGTGATTTTGTAAAAGTACCAAAGCCAATCCATTTTCTGAAGATGATGGCTTGAGTGATTAACACTTCCAAAATGACTCCAGAGGCCAAGAGCACAGAGGACTGTGTATAATAAATGGAAAACAGGTTTTTATGGTAATTTATCATCATTATGATTGTTTTTAATGAAAGCACATCTGGAAAATTTGGGAGCGTCAAATCCTTAGATGTAGAAGTGGTTTCCTTCCCAAAGGCTAACCTCTAACAATGTCACCATGGGTCATAAGCAGCCGGGCCCGGAAGGACAGGAAGACGTTCCTTTTATAACTCTACAGTCACCAACTGTCCCCGAGGAAGCTGGAAGTCTGAGGCCAGCAAGAGCCTGGCAGAAGCCTGGAGTTGGAACTCACCCACAAATAGTCTGATTTTAAAAAGAAAAGTCTTTCAGAATACCGAACAGGGACATCTCCAGCTCTGTTCCTATCACAGCCTGCAAGAGGACTCAGGGACTGGAGTCGATGTCCTGATGCTTGTTTAAAAGCACGGAAAGTGCTGTCTGTGTGCTTTGGATCGCTTCAGGGAAGGAGGGGAGTGGGAGAGCGAGGGTCTGTAAGGATATAAAACAAAGCTAAAGCAGAAAAGAAAGAAAAGAAAGGCAAAAGAAGAAAAAAATGAAAGTACGCCCTTCCAATGAACATTTTGAGACCTCAATAAAATATGATCAAATTGTCATTTCAAGCAATGGGCAAAGTTGGAGCTGGTTGCCCTTCTGGAAGGCTCTAATGGATGGACACGTTTATGCTGGCCTAAGGGAAAGCCCGCTATCTTTGGCAGCTTCTTGACCCTTGTGGACCACAAAACTGAACAGACCAAGCCACGGCATGCTTGGACATGATTCAGTCATAACCCTAAAGGTTAAGAAGTTCTACCTTCTCCAGAGTTGGTACAGACACTAAGGCAGAGGACTTTTCGCGATAGGAACGTATCCTCAACTCACAAAGGGGCAGCTGTGACAGGGACATACACTCTCTTTATTTGTTCACTCATTTACTGAGAAACTGGGCTCGATGCCAGGCTACAGGGATGAAGAGGGCTCGAGAGAACTCCTGTCTCCTGGGGATGACAAACAGGAAGTAAAATAATTATAATGCATTGAGACAAATGTTATGCTCTGGGAATGTAACAAGGGCAGTGGGAACCCAGAGAAGCAACCCCTCCCTGTCTGGGGCATCAATGGAAAGCCTTACATGGCAGGAGTCCAAGTGAATGGAGACTTAGGTTGGAGTCCCCCAGACAACAAAGTGGGGTGGTGGGTGGGGAAGCAACCATGTGAAAGGAAACAGAAGGAGAACAAGTGGGAAGATCATGCAGCATCTGGTAAGACTCGAGCAGGTGATTGGATTTTCTCTTCAAGGCAACTGGGAGCCCGTAAAAGATTTTATGCAAGGAAATAGTGGAATCAGATTGGTGTTTTTGAAGGATTACCATGAGGAAGTAGGGAGCTGAGGAGAGAGCCATTGGGAACAGACTCTTCAGGATCTGCGGAGAGAGGTGAGGGGGGAAGTGAGGGGCTAATGTGTTGCTAAGATCCACCAAATGTTACAAGGTAGAGTAGGGAATGGAGTTCCCTTGTAATTACTTCTAGAAATCAAAACTTGATGCGCCTGGAGACTGAATTACGTGGATCGCAGGCTTTGAAAAGTTACAGCAAATGTCATTTGATCAGACTTGCTAGAAGAAACTGCCAAGCAAAGAGGTTACATACCTGCTCGTTTTTGCCTTAGTAGCTCCTTCCCTGCTGGTTCATGTTCACGGAGAATCTGAAAGAATGTTTTAGGAAACTATCAGCATTAGAGATGCCTTTTCTCCATGGCTTTCTGCTCACATGCCCCGAAATGTCAGAGCTGAGCTGAGGGCTTCGGATCCCAGTGAGCACCATCGTGCCCTGTGGATGGCAGGTACTCTATAATGTGCACTGGTGTTCACGTTTTAGAGACCACTCTCTAGACCCAGGAGCCAAGCCCTAGATCACCATATCTAAGTCTCTGCAAGTTCCTGCAGTTTGAGTCAGGTCAAGAAATACAAATAATTATGGTGTTCTTAACTTGTGCTCTCTGCCTCAGACTGAGTCATTCCAGTGACCTTTTAGACAAGCACTCAGCCTGTCCCCACCCCAATCTTTCTGTGGCATTAGCTGTTTAGATTGTGCATGCTTAGAAATCATTTTCTCCTCCTTTGGTCCTTTTTCTCTTGGATGGTTCTATTGCTGCTTCCTGTGGCAGGGGCTGTGAGAGCTAGCTCTAGAGTTGGACTGCCTGAGTACAAGGCTGGGTACAAGCTATGTGACCTTCAGGAACTTCTCTCTGAGCCTCAGTTCTCTTTTCAGTAAAATAGAATAATATTAGTGGCCCCATAGAACGTTTATGAGAATTAAATGAACTGTCATGTGACACATAGTTAGTCTCTAATAAAGTTGAATTGTATCATACAGGATAATAGTTAAGAGCAAGGACTCTGCAGGCATTGAGTTCATCCTAGCTCTGCTATAAAATGGCTGTGTGACCTGGGGCAAGTTATTTAACCTCTCTGTGCTGCAGCACTCCTCTATAATGTAGGGATAAAAATAGGTTACCTCACGAGGTTGTCAGAAAGATCAAATGATTAACAAATGTAAAGCACTGAGAATATTCTGGTAACATAGTAAGTGCTATTCTGGGACCAAGCATCACACTGTTCTGGGGGCACCATTCACATGGACCGCTTTGTCCAAACACTGCCATTTACTTCGTCTCTATGAAGCTCTTCCCCTGGTATCATGCAACTTCTTTGTTTAAGAACTGACTTTGACTGGCTTTGCTATTAGGATTACTGCCAATTCTGCAGCTGGTAACCAGACCTTGACCTGACCTGGGCTTCCTAGCTCATCTCTGCTAGGATGTGCTTCTCAATGCAAACTCCCTTCAAGGTTCAATAGAAGAGCCAGATATCCCCTACCCTTTGGGGTGTGTCCCTTACCACGAACTCCAAAAATACTTATGAACACCACCTGAGTCTGAGCTCGTTCTACCATCTGTGATGTCTACCATTAGTTTCTAGTTATCTCTCATCATAACAATGATAAAAATAATAATTCTCTTTTTAAGGATTTTATTTATTTATTTATTTATTTGAGAGAAACAGTGTACAAGCAGGGGGTAGTGGCAGAGGGAGAGGGAGAAGCAGGCTCCCTGCTGAGCAGAGACCCCAATGCAGGACTCGATCCCAGGACCCTGGGATCATGACCTGAGCCAAAGGCAGATGCTTAATCGACTGAGCCAACCAGAAGCCCCCAAAATAATAATTCTTGAGAGATATCCAATACCTCTGTGCCAGGCACTGTTAAGTACTTGATGTGTGCTTAGGTATTTAATCCTCATGACTGTCTAAGACATAGACACTATTATTACCCACATTTCACTGATGAGAAAGCACAGTTGCAGGGAAGTTAAATGACTTGTCTAAGCTCACACAGCCTTTAAGGGCAGAACCAGGACTCAGACTCAGTTAGCCTGGCTCCAGAGTCTGCACTTGTCCATACAGGCAAGGAGTGATCTTATCAGGAGATACCCCAGGAAACTGGGTCTGTCTCAGTGCCCCAGTGTCTCTTACCCAGTACCCTTTCTCTTTCTCTGTTGCCTCCTCCTATCCCCTCCTTCCTTTCGATGACAGTTTTTACATCCATAAGAATCTGTAGAGGGGCCGTGTACCTGACAGTTCATAAATGTTCCTGAAGCAAAAAGAGAGGAATGATGCATGACGATTGGAATTTTAGAAGCCCAAATGCTATTTTGTTTGCAGTGGGCTTATTTTAGCCATACTTAAATACACAGGAACCAAGAAGGAGCAAAGTCAATGCATAGGGCTTGTTCCTATCCAGCTTTCCCTGGAGCCTGCTTTGGCTCTGTGCCTAGGCAGAAGGAAAGGGTCTTCCGCTGCATTCCTGCATCCATCCTCCCTGGGGGCCAGGGGCAGGGAGTGGGGGAGCCACCAGGAAGGCTTCTTCATCCACTCTTCACCGCCTTTTGAACATGAGGCCATCTTTCAAGAAATGCTACTTTTTAGCTATTTTCTGCATCCTGATGGTGATTATCTGTCAGTGTCAGGGGACATCTCTGCAAAGTGCACTCCTGCAGCTCTATCACCTAGTGCCCCTGTTGTCCAGTAAGGATGCACATCTTCTTGTGAGAATAACCTATTTGTTTATTTTAAGCCCTGCAACCTTTGGGGAAAATGGAGGAAAAACACTGAAAGCGATCAAGTCTCTGATGAGTTCCCTAGTGGTGGTGGTGATGATGGTGAATACCCTTGGCCCTGCCAGATTTGAGAAGGTACAAAAAGAGGGGCTGCCAGGTCATGGGGCCTGGAGTTCAACAAGGCAAATGCTAGTCTTACCCAGCCCCAAATCCCAGCACCTCCTCTGCTTCGTAGTTGGAAAAGTCATTCACTCACTCTCAGGCTCAATGTCTTACATTATGGAAGGTAATGTCCTGAGGCACACCGGAGGCTTGGACAGTTTCTGGCAGTCGTGTGTGTCCAGCCAGCGTGGGGCTCACCAGAGGCCATCCTTGCCCTTCTGAGTCCTCATGTGACCTCAGTTCAGGGACCTTTGTGACTCTAGCACTTGCCTTTTCTCTTAAACATTGGGTGCTGAGGAGAACTCACAGGGGAGCATAGGTCTTGCCAAATGAAGTATGTACTTCAGACAAGAAAACAGAAACTCCAGGGGGCCTCCCTCTACTTGTCCACGTAGAGGTACCCAGATGAGTAGCTGAGGACAATGGCCACCTCTGTCCAAAGGGGATTTCCTTATGGCCAAGTCTCAGCTGGAAGACCCAAGGTCACCAATTCCAGGAAATGCCCCGCCTTTTGGACATGATGACTTTCTTTTTTTTTAAAGATTTTATTTATTTATTTGAGACAGAGAGAATGAGAGACAGAGAGCATGAGAGGGAGGAGGGTCAGAGGGAGAAGCAGACTCCCCGCCGAGCAGGGAGCCCGATGCGGGACTCGATCCCAGGACTCCAGGATCATGACCTGAGCCGAAGGCAGTCGCTTAACCAACTGAGCCACCCAGGCGCCTCTGGACATGATGACTTTCAAATAATTGTGTATGGGGGGTGGAGAGGGGGCCTGAGGTGGGCATGGACAATCCATCAGGAATGAGAGGTGGCATTTTATGGGTAGAAAACATAATCCCAGGGAACAGGATGACAAGCAAGGTGGTCACGGAAGGCCCCCGGAGGTTGCCAGATCTCACTCCTCCTCACCAAGGCCCTGTCACTCACTCCTCTTTTTCTTGGAATCCCCGATTTACCATCTTTGCCTCCGGTTAGATAATTGTCTCAGCAAAGCTCTCGGCAGGATGTCTCCTCACAAAGGCATACTAACCCAGGTTTATTTGTACTAACACAGTGAAAGTAACTCCCCAAATACGAAGTTCTTGCTCTGTGCTAGTCACTGTGCGTACGTTCGTGTATGAGAACGTCTAACCCTCACGACAAACCAGTGAAGGAGATACTATTTATTCTCACAGTATGTAGAGGAGACAGGGTCAGGGAGATGAAGAAACTTGATGAAGAAATTTCCAAAGCTAACAGAGCCGGGCTTCAGACTCAGCCATGATGCTGAGGTTGAGGGTCCACAGCCTTGCCATCACTGGAGCAAGAACAAGGGCAGCCTGTCAGAAAGGCCACATCTAGGCCCCACCCCAGACTTCCTGAGTTGAAATCTGCATCTTAATATGGTGTGCAGATGGGTTAATGCACACACTGAAGTTTGAGAAGGTACATTGCCACACTTTTAAAGCCCGCCACCCTATATTTGTGCGTGCATGCTCAGAGCTGCATTATTATTCAGAATAGTCTAGAAAGCAGCCCAAGTGTCCATGAATGGATAATGGATAAACAAAACGTGGGATATACGTACAATGGATCATTATTCAGACTTAAGAAAGGAAGGAAATTCTCATGCTTATTACCACATAGGTAAATTTTTAGGACATTATGCTAAGTGAAATCAGTCATGTAAGGGCAAACACTGTATGATTCTACTTATATGAGGGGCTTAAAGTAGTCGAAGTCATAGAGAGAAAGTAGAATAGAGGTTGCCAGGAGTTGGGGGAAGGGAGAAATGAGAAGTTGTTGTTCAATAGGTATTGATTTTCAGGAATTTTTTTAAAGATTTTATTTATTTATTTGTGAGAGAGAAATAGCGACAGGGATAGTGAGAGAGGGAATACAAGCAGGGGGAGAGGGAGAGGGAGAAGCAGGCTCACCGCTGAGCAGGGAGCCCAATGCGGGGCTCGATCCCAGGACCCTGGGATCATGACCTGAGCCAAAGGCAGACGCTAAACCAACTGAGCCACCCAGGTGCCCCTGATTTTCAGTTTTGCAAGGTGAGAAAGTTCTGCAGATGGGTTGTATGGTAATGTGGATCTATTTAAGACTACTGAACTCTATACTTAAAAATGGTTAAGATGGTAAATTGTGTGCATGTTTACCACAAGTTTTTAAAAGCTCATTACCACACGTTGCATTTAAAATGGTGGAAGGTCAGCCTTGGGAACTGAGCAGCAGCTTAGGGCAGGATAAGCTGATGAGGCAGGTTCAAGTTCATCTCTCTAATGAGGGGGTCTTCTGTCTTGGGGTTGTATGAAGATATTGCATCTCAAAGGCAGATCTAGAGAGGAAAAGTGGGGCCCTTTGGGGTTGTGGTGGGAGTTTCCAGGAAGATGGAGTCTGAACTCCACCAGCAGCTTTGGGAAGTCACTGGTTGATCCCTGGACCAGCCTCTGCCCCCAGGCAGATGGAAGGGCTTTGTAAGGGTCACCACAGGGAGGACCACACTGGCATAGCGGGAGGGCACAGTTGCAGCCATGTCTGGAACAGAGGTACAACCGATCCCACCGCTGAGATCATCTCATGCTCAAGCTTTCACCCCACAGGCCTGAGTAACTAGAGCTCTACACTGACCCTGTGGATTCACAGGAAGTGTGTTTCTCTCCTATGTATCTGAGCAAGCTGCCGCATATGGTCACACAAGGTGAAGCCCACACTGGAGTTTGGGAGAAGAGACACACGGTATATAGCTCCCGAGTCATGAGAGAAATAATGAAAAAGACAAAGAAAGCCGAGGTCAAATGAAAGATCCGAAAACAGAAAAGAGGAAGGAAGTGCATGAAGTCATAAAAGAAATTCCTGAAAGTAAGATCAAGCTTCTTATATATGACATTAAATGTGAATACATTTATGCTCCCCTAATCAGTCAGATTTACTCAGGTTTGGTTTAAAAGAAAAAAAAAACTTCAAGCACATGTTGTTTATAAGAAAACCATTAACACAAAGTGCTATATTAAAGCCTAAACAAAAAACAACGAACAAAGATCAGGCAAACACAAATATAAAAACAGAATTGGAGGCGTCTGGGTGGCTCAGTCCATTGAGCGTCGGACTCTTGGTCTCTGCTCAGGTCATGATCTCAGGGTCATGAGATCGAGCCCCGAGTCGGGACTGAGTGCAGTGTCTGCTTGAGATTCTCTCTCCCTCTCCCTTTGTCCCTCCCCCTGCTCGCGCTCTACATAAGTAAATAAATAAATAACTATCTTACCAAAAAAACCAGGATTGATCCTCGGAATAGATGACAAAGAATTGAAATTAAAAAGTACAAAGCAGAGCAAAAAGTGACATTCTATAATGCCAAAAAGTACCAATAAAGCACCAATAATAGTGACAGAATAAAATAGCACTTAGATATCTTTTTTAAAAATTGGTAGCAAAAGATGCCATTACAGTGGGACAAATAAATAATAATAGCAAAAAACTTGTGTGCCAGGCACTATTCTAAGGCGTCTCACAAATATTAACTGATCTAATTCTTCTAGCAATCAGGAAATCAGCACTATTATCATTATTTTGCAAGTGAAGAAACGGAGACACAGGATTCCATCAGTTTCCCAAGATTTCATAACCAGGAACATGCCCTGTCTCTGGTGCCTGGGGTGGCCCCAGGAAAGAATAGGTAATAATTCTTATAAGGAGTAAGGGAGTATTTATCACCCTCTTTCGTTAAGCTAATCTCCTATGAACTTCCCAAAGCCAAAACAAAACCATTTTATAATCTGTCAGCAAAAAGTTTAAATGACATCTATGGCACCTTGAACTCTATCAGTCTGTGATTGTGACACACACACACACACACCTTCTGAAATGTGTTCTAGTCTGATGCTCAAGTTTATTTATTTTTATTTATTTATTTATTTGATAGACAGCGAGAAAGGGAACACAACCAGGGGGAGTGGGAGAGGAAGAAGCCAACTCTCTGCTGAGCAGGGAGCCTGATGCGGGGCTCGATCCCAGGACTCTGGGATCATGACCCGAGCCAAAGGCAGAGGCTTAACCACTGAGCCACCCAGGCGCTCCCTGAAGCTCAAGTTTAAATGAATCCTTTGAGAACGCGCATCCTGCCCAGTCCTCACAATCTGCCTTTTAGTCATTGTTGTCAGCTTCAGAGTGGAGTTTCAGACTTAAAGGTGGCCATTTAGTTAAGGTGGGAGGCTGGGGGATGTTCCCTTGACCACCACTGATGTCAGAGTATGCTAAGTGGTAGCCTGATAGACACACTGATATCCGTATATGTTCACCCCCTCCCCTACATTTGCAACATTTTCTCAAAGGCCCTAAAAAAATTTTTTTAAGCAATTTCTGTCTGTGACATTCCCAGGAAATCAGAAAAATTTGACAAGGAAAAATATAGCAGACATGGGTGTACTCACCAAGGGATGAACAATAGACTCTAAATTCAAGTTCAATGTAGCTTGGGAAAAATAAATCACAATAATCATGAAGCACAATGTGGTTCTCCTTGGGGATTTCATTTCTTTAGGATTGAGTTGCTTTGCCTGAAATGTAAATATGATAGTTTAGAGATAGAATCTGTTTATCAAACATAGAGAGAACTAGCAAACCTCGTTTCGAAGGTCACACAACAAAAAGAGGAGAACGGAAGGAGCATGAAGGTATCAGCTGTAGAGAACAGTCTCTGCTCCAGACCTGGGGCTGAGTAAATGATCAGGTTGGGAAGGATGGCGGTTGGGGATGGCCCTCTACGGAGGACAAAGGTAGCAGATGTTTGGGTACTTTTCCTATATACTTAGAGAAGTAGAGAGGGAACGAAAGAGAAAGGAGAAAGAGGGGAGGGGGCAGAGCAGGAAAAAGAGAAAGACCACTGAGCAAGAAATACTTCAAACATCGTGATCCAGTACACATAATAAATAAGCAGAAGGATTCAGAGGACAATACTTACCTTTGCTACATACATCACATTCTGATTTTTTCAATTCAATCCTATCCTATCTTACCCTATTTTTGTTTCTAATTCTGGTAACAACCCATTAAAATTGACTTTATGATGCATATTAATGGGCTATGACTCATTAGTATGAAAAATCCTGGACTTAGTCATAAAAATATGTTGTATTTTATAGTCTTTTATAGTAATAGAGTGCATAACATGGAATATTCATATAATGTGTCCCATCTTACGCACTGATTTTTGATAGCTACCTCTTTATAATGCTGGGTGATTAAGATGAAGTTTTTTGGTGACTCGATTAATCATTGCTGCTTTTAAATTTTTTTTTTTTTTTAAGATTTTATTTATTTGCGAGAGAGAGAATGAGAGACAGAGAGCATGAGAAGGAGGAAGGTCAGAGGGAGAAGCAGACTCCCCGCCGAGCAGGGAGCCCGATGCGGGACTCGATCCCGGGACTCCAGGATCACGACCTGAGCCGAAGGCAGTCGCTTAACCAACTGAGCCACCCAGGTGCCTCATTGCTGCTTTTAAAAAGTCGAGTATCAGATTGCATCATTCCAACCCACTCGGGTCTGAGGACCCAGACAAACCACTTCGTACAGATTCCTTTCCTCACTGACTTTTTTACGGCCGTGAGTTTTCGTGAAAAGAGTAGTAGATCAAGAGGCAGAAGATACAGATTAAGATCCAAGATCACCATAAACTGTGTATCCTTGGGTAAGTCACACATCTTCGCTGAGCCTGATATTCCCCATCTGAGAAACGGGGATAGTTTTACCTTCTCTTATTTTCTCACAGACTTTCCTGAAGCTCAGATGATTAAAAACCATGAAGAGCCACAGGGGTGCAAGCTGCAGTGTTTCATGCTGGTTGTTAGTGGAATCCAGAGGGCAGCCATCAGGAAGGGCAGGCCTCGGCCCAGGCATTGCAGCGAATGCCAGGGGACCGTGGCCAGGATAACACACAGATGGTAGCCAAGACTTACATGCCAGGGAGAATTGTGTTCCAATCACCAGCTGCTGGCTGCCTTCTTTTTCTCTTCCCCAGTGGAAAAAAGGGAAGCATAAGGCCCTGGAAAACTGACCCAATTTGCAGATCTGGCAATCAAAATACATTTTTAAAATTCTGCAACTCAATGGCTTTTGGAAAATGCTTTGCAATTTGGGTTACGAGAATAGATATCCCAACCAGATGCATCTGCTGTACGGCAATCATAGCAACCGATTCTTTGTTCAAAGGGAACAGGCTTTTGTAGATATTGAGCAGACTGAGCCTGGTGATAACAACTGCTCGTGGGATGAATTGGGTACTTAGGAGAGAATTTAACCTTTTCAGACCCCACCTTAGTGCACTCGACTAGCTGCTTCCAGATAGAGGCAGTTAATCTAGGGGATGAGATGTAGTAACTGAATGGTTAATGAGCCTCCCTTGACCTGTGACAGCCAGGGAGGGACCCAGGTGTTAGAGGGACTAGAGCTAACTCTATATCCTTTCCACCATTTCCCAGTGGTGGCCTTGGGGTCAGAATTAGCAAGAATTATAATGTCCCCAAATGGCCATGTCTGGTCCTTTTGGTATCTAGGCCAATGGCCAATATTGCCCACTGTCTCCATCTTCCTGCAGCTTCCCTAGGGACAGTTCTTGATGAAATTAACACTCTTCTCTCTGTTGACCTGCTTAGTGACAACAAACTCACAAGTCAATAGAGATGTAGCGGGAACCCCACTGTGGGGAAGGGAATGTTCTCTGGATGCAGGAGAATGAGAACAGGGACCCAGTCATTGCTTCCACAGTAAGGGTAAGGGTGGGTTCTCCACTTGAAAGAAGAATGCTACCATGTTGATGGAAAGGTAATATTAAAAATATTTGACAACCAGTTTGTTTTGTCATACCTTTGGCCTGGCCAATCAGAACAGTGACACCAACTGAGATCAGTGCAGCTTTTGGGTTCCTACATTTTGGGAGATACCTGAAGACAAACTGCCTTTACCTATATCAGTAATCTTTCATTAACCCTCAGCTCACAGCTATTCTCATCCATGAGGAGCCAATGGAGGCTGTTTAACTTGGCTAATGGTGAAAAAAAAAAAATCCAAATTCACCCAATTAAAGGCAGGGAGTAGAACCCCAGATTCAAGGCAATATATCTTCAGGAGGGTCCCTTTAATTGTAAATCCCTTTGAAGTTCATATTCACTCTGCATTCCTGGATTAAATGGCAGACAACTGCCAAGAAACACAGAGACAAACAGAGGGGAGAAGAAAGAAAATTATCTGATGTCGTTCTCAATTTCTTTCTTTTGTTAAATTTTAAATCGTGGATATTCTCTACTAAAACTCACCAGCATGAATGAGCCAGCTCTGTCTTAGAAAAAGCTGGGAAATATGATCTCATGCACAGTACAAACCCCGGGGTGATGAGCAACTTCCGGATCTTCTCTGGCTCTATTTTCCTGTCTGTGAAGTTAGAAGACAGGGAGAGGGAAATCAAGCGTCCGGACATCAAATGCCAGGAATAAGTCCTCAGGGTTCCCAGCAGCACTGCATTTGCAGGGTGGGGGTCTGGCTTCCTTGAAGCAATCTTATAATGACAGTCTCCTGCAGAGTGATTATGCGTCAGGACCGCCATCGTGAACCTGGCCTGAAACAGACCAGGGAACTGTTCTCCTGGATCTTAGGTACCACCAGCGCTCCAAATCAACTGCTCTCCTGGAAACCCTCCATCAGGCCTGACCTGCCCAGACTTTATTGGCAAGGTGGGGGGCGGGGCGGGGGCGGGGCTTCGCGGTGAAGAGGAGCAAATGAGCTCGCATGCCTTTGCAAGGTTAGAAGCATATTCACAAAATGGCCACGACTGTGAGGTCTGGTGCCCCAGTGTTATCATCAAGTTGTGATTTCCAGCTCCATCTAAGTAGGGCAATTGTGGGATTCATTCTGGAAATGATTTATTTCCTAAGCTCTACACAGCTCTGCCTTTTCAGGCCCTCTGGTATCCTTAGCCCCTCTCCCCTGGGGACTCTTAGCCTAGATACTTTCCTGGCTCCTCTTGGGGAGGAGGAAGGCGAGGTGACAATGTGAACCCACACTTGCTCAGTCTCCAAGCTGGTGCCTCCTCCTGCCTCCTGCTCAGGGCTCTGCTCCCTACTTTAGCCTAGCACGGGGTCCCTCCCCTTAGCATTGCCTAAAGAAAAAAGTCCCCTGGGGTATTTGTGCATCATCTTCTCCCGGGGTTCTTATCCCTGGCTGCACACCAGAACCATCACCTGGGGAGTTTCTTATTTTTCTTTTTTCCATTTGCTTGTTTATTGTTTTAAAATCAACCTAGAGCAATTAAATTAGAACTTCTCGGGGATGGGAGCCAAAATTCTATATCCACCCAAGCTGTTTCTGATGCATAGGGAAGTCTGAGGTCTGCAGACCTGTATTTTCAGCAATCTATTCCTCCTTCCACATGCCCCTGCACTCTAGTACCTTCCATCACCAGCCTATAGCTCTTTCTACTAAAGAAATCATGTAGAAACAGAAGCTTGAGGGGACGCATTTAGGAAGCAATCAGTCAGCGGTGAATAAATGAATGGATTAATGGAAGTGTGGGCTCCGAGGTGATGTTTGTTTGTTTGCTTTGAGAGAGAGAGAGAGCACACACCCGCGGGAGTGGGGACGGGCAGAGGGAGAAAAAAAGAGTATCTTAAGCAGGCTCCATGCTCAGCATGGAGCCCAATGTGGGGCTCGATCTCAGGACCCTGAGATCATGACCTGAGCCAAAATCAAGACGCTTAAGAGACTGAGCCACCCAGACACCCGCTACTCAAAAGTTTCTGATAAAATCCAATAGCAGAGGCTGTTACTTGAGATTGTATTTCATGCCTCAAATATGTTGCACACTTAGGCGCTGACAAATACAGTGTTTTCTACAGCCCCAAAATTGTGCTCTGCCATCACAAATTGAAATGAGTCATGGTCCTTGCCCCCAAGAAGCTCTCAGTCTCATTGGAAAGGCGCCAAACATAGACTGAAAAACATCAACGTAAAAACCACTATGTATTGAATGTCTACTATATACCAGGCACGGTGCTAAGTGCAGTAAATAGGTTAACTCACTTAGTCTGCCTCTCACAATGGCCCTGTGACGTAGGTATTTTTATCCTAATTCATAGACGAGAAAACAAAGGCCCAGAGAGGTTGTGGAATTCACCCAGGACACACAGCTAGTAAGGAACAGAGCCAGATTCACCCCCAAGTGGGCCTGTCTCCCAAGTGAGCCGCAGTGTGCAGGTGATAAGCATGCCTGGAGCTGAGGATGGGGGGAAAGTGGGGTGAGTTTGGGAGTGACCAGGGTCCGTGGCCAGACTCTAAAGGATGAGCGATGCTTTCATGTGTAATGGTGAAAGAAAAGAGAACCTCAGGAGAAGGAGAACAGCATCAGCAGAGGGAACAAAGGAGCCGAAAGGGTGAGGTTTAGCAGTCCCTTGTGCCCCTCGTGGGAGTTCCCTTGAGCAGCTTGCCCAACCACCGTGACATAGGCTCAGCCATGGTCCCCAGGAGGGCATTGTTCTCCCAAACAATGACTGGCCCCAAAGAAGGCAGAGCTATTTTTGCTGTGACTTGGAAAGAATGTGGTGGCATTAGGGCTCAGGTGATTCCCTCCTTCCTGTAGTAGACTGGAGTGGAAGGAGCATCAGCTTTGAAGCGAAATGGGCTTGTGTTCTGATTCAAGCTTCACCACTAACCATGGTGAGACCCTTTGCGCCAACGAGCCTCTGTCTGCTGATAGGAATGACGAGGATGACAGCACCCGCCCTCTAGCATTGCTACAGACGTTGGAGATCATGCCCACGAAGCACAAAAGGGCCTGGTCATCATTGTAATTTGTTGTGGGCTGAGCTGTGTCCCTCCAAAATTGATACCCTCAGTACCTCAGAATGTGATCTTATTTGAAGATAGGTCTTTACAAAGGTAATTAAGTTAAAATGGGGTCATTACAGGGGGCCCTCATCCCATATGACCAGCAGCCTTATAAGAAGAGGAGACTAGGACACGGACAGACACAGAGGAAGGACCATGGGAAGATCCCAGAGGAAGATGACAATCTACCAGCCCAGGAGAGAGGCCTCTGAAGAAATCACCCCTGCTGATGTATTGATCTCCAATTCTAACCTCCAGGACTGTGAGAGAATAGATTTCTGTTGTTTATACCACCCAGTCTGTGGGACTTTGTTATGGCAGCCCTGGAAAACTAATTAGAATGCAATAAAAATGATACCTCCCTACTTTTTATTTAAAAAGGGTGAGTATGACCCTCTTGTCTACTGCTCAACATCTATTGAGTGCTTATTCTGAGTATGCCTTTATGAAAACTGAATTATTGGTGTATCCGAACAGAGCATAAACACACACTGTCTGAATTGGAAAACAAATTAGAATTCATCTCTAGTTCCAGCACTGCCCCACTCCCCACACCCGCTAGTTTTTCCGATGAGAAAACTGAGGCCTAGCAAGGGCTGTCAGCCTCAAAGTCAGGACTCAGGAGGCCAACTGAGCATTCTTAAAATTCTAGATAATAATGATGTCCTCCAGTCAGGCAAGCCATTTCTGATAAGAATGTGGATAGTAATTGTCATCAAAGATGATGATGACAAGTATAGATTCCTGTAATTTATGAGGTGCTCACTCTGTTCCAGGCATGACGCTAAGCTCTCTCCAAGGATTATGTCATGTAACCCCCTCGATGATCCTGTGGGACCACTCAATTCTCTCCACTTTTCAGCGGCAGAAGTGGAAAGCTAAAAGGAGGAGCAACTCACCAAGACCACACAGCTGACAGGCAGGAGTGGCAAAATTATAAGCTAAGCAGTCTATTCCACTAGGGGTACCCTTTGGGTTACAAGGCCTTCCTGGTGGGATAGCAACATGAATAAATGGAAAACTTTCTCTATATGGACACTGGATTAGGCAACTGGAACTATGAGTTCTAGCCTCACTCTGCCACTAACCAGTTGTGTGATCTGGGGCCAGTCCCTTTATCTTTCAGGGTCTCAACTGTGTTACCAGCAAAGGTAGAGAATTGACTGCACTCAGTATGGGAGCTGGCCTCGGAAGTCCCATTACCGTTCAAAGAGTCTAAAATTTCTCACGTTTATTTCAAAGGCAAGGTAACCTCACTTAGACTTCTGAGCCTAACCATAACTCTCTTTTGTATTTATCCCACCCACCTCTGACTTACGACACGGTTCAGGCCTTCATTGTCCCTCACGTGCACCGTTGTAATGGCTTCCATTCTTTCCCTCCTGCCCCATGGTCTACATGGATGCAGGATTAATCTTCCAGAAGCACCCTTCTAACATGCTATTCCCTGTTCAGCTCCCCATTGCTTTTAGAATAGAAACAATTGCTTTCATTGATACTCAAGGCCTTCCATGACCTGGATTTTATATTCCAGAGCAAGCATATGTAATAAGGATCGAAGAGATTTTCACCACCGAAGGGGGTTGATTATTCATAATTGAAAATAGGGTAAGGGATTTTCCAGTGTTCATGCAAAAGTAAAAATGCAAAAACTAATCTTTGAGAATTAATCCTGGAAGTGGGGAGGGGCAGTTACTATTGTCAAACTATTCTTCAGTGTTTGACAAAACCAAAATAATCCTGCTATTTACTTGGTTTGGTAATCTCCATCTTTCCCTGCCCCTGGGACTCAGGAAAATCACCGCATATTCAAATTCTACCCGTCCTTCAACGACAAGGCAAAATACAGCCTCCTGGCTGGAGGGTCCTTGTTCTGTTCAGCTATAAATAGTCTCTACTTCCTCCGAACACCTGCTCTTAATCTAGGCCCTTAACCTTCCTCCTTGTATTGTATTTATTGTTCTAAGTACATCATGGAGCAATTATATTTATTCCCTTACTCATGTATCCATTTCTCCATTCATTCACTGCATGTTTATTAAGCTCTGCTAAGTGCCAGGCACTCAGCTGCGTGCAGAGGAAGCAACAGAAAACGAGAGAATGATCCCCATCTCCATGGAGCTTAGAGTCTAATGGAAGAGATAAGCAATTGAAGAATCAGTGACACAATTCATTGTTTCACTATGACCGTGAAAGTGTGACCAAGGAGAGTAATCAGAACAGTAATCCGTGGTTGAGCAGTTACTATGTGCCGGGCACCAAGCTGAGCATTGACTGTATTAAATCTTTTAACGTTCACAGAAATTCCAGTGCAAGGGGTTTAGTATGATAGCTAATGAACAGTATGACATGAAATGAACTGAGCCACAGAATGGTTAAATATTTTGCTCCAAATCACACAGGTAGTAAGTGGCAGAGCCAGAATGTGAACCAGAGAAATGTAACTGCAAAGGCCCTTTTAACCACTGTGCTGAACTGTCTAATAAAGCCTATCAAGAGAGGGACATGACCTAGTCCTGGGGATCTGTGGACAGTATCCTGGAGGAAGTATTTAATGGGGCTGAAATCTGAAGTGTGAGTTGGAATTAGCTGAAAACAAAAGAGAGGTCAGATGGAGAGGAGGGTGAGGGTTCCAGGCAGAAGGAAGATCTTGTGCAAAGGCCCTGAGGTAGAAAAAAAATGCATGGCACATTCAATGAGCTGCAAATGGACTGGAGTGGCTGGAATGCCAAAAGGAAGCAGGGGATGGATATGGGAGGGCTACTGAGGTGAGCAGAAGCCAGGGCAGGCACAGTAATTGCAACCACAGGAGTAGTAAGATTGATTAGGAAGCCAGCAGAGTAGAGTGACAGCCTAGGGCTGAGGCCCACAGAATTCCAACAACCAGAGGTCCTGTCAAAGAAGATGATTGAGCCAAGACGTCTGGGAGTGAAAGACCAGAGAGGCAGGAAGGAACAGGGCTAGAAGAGAGTCTGGAACCAGGGAAAGTCAGGTTTCAAGAAGCAGAACGTGGTCAATTATGTCTAGCGGTGCTGAAAGGACCATACGAAGGGGGCTGAGATTGCCCATAGGATTTGGACACATGATGTGTTCTCAGCAAGAGGACTCTCCTTGGAGTGAGTGGGGAGGAAATCACATTGCACTGCACTGGGCAGTTGTCCAGTGAGTGAGAGATGAGAGCATGGAGACAGTGAGTGTATAGAACTTAAGAATTTGGTTGCAAGATGGAAGAGAGAGTGGAGATTTTTCCCAAATGTAACCTGCTGTGCTTTCCCGTCACACTCAGTAGTGATGTTATGTGTGTGACTTTCTTTTTAAGAAAGGAGCTAATTGTGTTGCACGCGAGGACTCTATCAAGGGGAACAATGCCTCCTACTAAAGCTTGGCCTGTGACTGGCTAAGTAAGACAAGCTACTGTCCCCTTTCAAAGAAGCCACTGGCGTGTCTCCCTATTCCCTGCTTTGCACGTTCTGGGTACAGACTACATATTCACGTAACTATTCTTTTAAACATGTACTTCTGATCAAAATAGTAGGCGAGAGACTGAAATTAGATATAAACATGCATCATTCTACAACTGGAGAATAATTCAAAGCAGATTCCTTTTGATGGTAGATACTAAATGGTAATACCAGATTTCAGGAGGGCTCCTATTGCAAATCTTTCTGGGATTAGCACTCTTCGCTCATCTCCGTGAGACACAGGGTGCCATCGGTAACCTCCCTCCCGAATTGTAGAACTACAGATTAAAAATCCTCAGGTATAACTTTAAGAGCCTGCCCTCATAGATCTGTATTTTCAGCTGCAGAGGTGATAAGACTTATCTTTGCTGACATTATTTAATTAGATGATTCATCCCTCGCACATGCAGAACGATAAGCTAAATATTTATTTAACACGAACACGAACCACAATGCCAATTAAAGGACTGCCTTGAAAATTTTTTTTCTATTTAATTTTCCCTTGCCTTGAACTAAGGTCCTGCAACAACATTGTGTCAGGGTGGCTCAGAACTCTCAGATTACAGAGGAACATTTGTTTGTACACAATGGGGTCAAGTTTTCCAAAACACACTGTACATGTGTGCAGCGTTGATAACCTTTTATACTTCTTCCCTTGTTGTAAATCCCTGGAGGGTTTTAACCTTTAAGCAAAAGATTGCCATCTTTATGAAAACATGAAGTTCCTAACTCGGCCCTTATCTCATCTATCTTGCTACTTTCATTTACCATGTGGAGGGGTTTCCCTAAGCCCCGGCAAAACAATGCCAGGGGTGCATTCCAGTTTCGAGGGAGGGTAGCCCTGTAGTTGGCTGTTGTGCTGGATAGAGCATCAGAGGGCTTGGGAATGGGTGCAAGCCTTACAGTTCTGTGGTTCTACCCTCCAGCAAGTGAGAGGCAAAAGAATACTGGAGTATTAACCATAATAATAATGGACCAATTGGAAGAGTCTCTGGTCACTATGCAGAGGCCTGGAGGCTGTCATTCTGGATCGTGAGGGCGTCTGCGGGAGGGTCTGCAGGCCAGGTGGCTGAGGTGGAGGTGGGCGGGGGCCACGCTGGGCACTCCAGGGGCTCAAGGCAGCAATTTACAACATGTTTTAAAATATTCCAACATTTTAAGAATTGGCAGGGCCACCTTAGCCCTCTGTGTCTCCTGCTTTCAGGAGCCCTTACCCCCTCCATCTCCTAAGACAAGGCATTGCTATCTTTGGCCAGTGACTTCATTTCTCTGAAATTTTCATTCCCCCCTCCAGGGATTGTTAGACTTCAAGAATAAGGTGTGCGTGCGACTCAAAATGAAAAGCTATTCTTTTCCCCAAAAATACATATCCTGAGAAGTCATGAACACTCCAAGATTTCTTTAATCTGAACAGTCTGATATTCGTCAATGCTATTCTTCAAGAGTCCTTCTCCTCCCTGGGTTCTTGGTTTCTGAAGTCACTTAGTGCCTCTTCCTTTGTGGCACCCGACCCCCTTCCTCCTGGGTCTCTTATCACTCCAATTTTTACTCCTTTCCCTCCTCCTCCCATGATTTCTCATCCACAACAGCCCCATCATGGGCCTGCCAGAAACTGTCCTGGGTCCTTTGTTCATCCCCCTTGACACCCTCTCTCTTAGGGAGCTTGCCCACATCCATATTTTTCGTTATCAAGTTACGTGAGAATTCCCAAAGCTTTATTTCCACCCTGATCTCTTTGTTACATATCAGGAGCGGCTCCCCAACCATACTATTCTCACCTGGGTCAAAATTCAGCTCACCCAAGACTGATTGTCATTCTTCTGTCCCCTGCTACCTCCTAACCCAGCTCTTCCCAGATTTGCCAACGGCTAGCCTCGCTCTCTGGTTTCACGCCACAGGTAGTAAGCAGGATTGGGAGCAGCAATTCAACCAGCCACTGAGTCCTGTCATTGTCTCTGCTGCCGCCTGCTGTCCCCTGGCCACCACCCTGGTTTGGACATGATCACCCCACACCTGGATGATTGCAGCCATCTCTTGAATGGACTTCCTCACTCCTTCCCCCACCTGCTCAATAACCCAACACACCATCAGCAAATGCATTTGCCTAGAATGCTGTTTTCCATAGATTGCTGTCTACCACATTCAAATTCCTCAAACGTTCTCAAGTGACCGGGGACTATTTGGGCTCCTTCACCTGGCGAGCATGATCGCCACAACCTAAATGTGAACCCAGCCCTGCCACACTTTTCTCCCACTACACTTGGATACAGAGTGGGCTGACCACTCACAAGCCTTCATTGTGCCTTCTTCTGCAAAATGTGTCATAAATATTAACCATAAATATTGGTCGAATGGATTGCTGCCTCTCAGCTCCTTCTCAAACCATTCTTGGCAACTGAAATGTCCTAGTCCTCCTTTCTGAGCTTTACTCATTTCGGGTCTTGCTATTTCCTTAGTAACAGCAACAACTGCTCTCATTTATCAAGCTCTTGCTACAGGCCAGGCATTAGACTAAGCACTCTGCGAGCGCTTGGCTCATTTAATCCTTAAATCCTATATTGGTAGGACTATCAAGGTCCCCATTTTACGGATGAAGAAACTGAGGCATGAGTAAATTAAATAAAACACCCCAGGTCACATGGTAAAATAGTTAAGTCTGTTGCCAAAGTCTGGACTCCTAATCTTTATACCATACTGCCGCTTTTCTTGTCTCCTCCAGAGATGCATCTTTCTCCTGACTACCCTGCTTGTCTCCATCGTGTGCATGTTTCTGCAGTGCCCTTGTGAGTGTACTAGCATAGCATAGTCATTAGGCATGACTCTTAAGCCAGACTGCCAACTATAGTAGTTGCCGGTGTTGTGTGCCTTGGGCAACTTACAACTGTGTGTCCCTTCATCCATAAAACAGCCACCATAATAGCACCCGATGTATAGGTTATTGGAACAACTAACTGAGCTAACAACTTCGGTAAAGCACGGAGCAGCATGGCACGTGATAAACACTCAGCAAATATTACCAGTTATTATTAAGATTCCCAATGCCTGTGTGTTGCCTCCTATTAAGAGTGTAAGCTAACTTGGGCACCTGTGTGGCTCAGTTGTTTAAGCATCTGCCTTTGGCTCGGGTCATGATCCTAGGGTCCTGGGATTGAGCCCTACATCGGGCTCCCTGCTCAGCGGGAAGCCTGCCTCTGCCTCTCCCCCAGCTCATGCTCTCTCTCTCTCTCTCAAATAAATAAATAAAATCTTTAAGGAAAAAAAAAAAAGAGTGCAAGCTAACTAAAGGAAAAGATTCTCTGCCTTGGTAATTCCATAGCACTTAGCAAGTCTACCCAGAACAGATGCTTCCACCAAACTGTGCCTTTGAAGGTTTCACTTGGGGGATGATTTTTAGGAAATAGGCAAGATGTCAGTTATTGAACCTTCAGGACTGGAATCATGCAATATGAGTTGAAATGCCGAGTGCGTAAGTAACTTGTGAATTCATAGCATACCCAAAGCCCATGCAGATGTTTTGGTCATCAAGCCTTCCTGTAGTATCTACTATATGCCGAAACTCATGGGCACCGGGGACATGGAAGTAAGCTGAGAGAGCCCCTCCTAGCACTCTCTATACAGGACACAAGCATGACATGGAGGAGCCACACTAGCTTGAACTATATTGAGAGATGTCAGTGGGGAGGGGAGAGGATTCTAGGGGCACGTTTTATGATTTAAAAACAACCCTGATTTATTGTCTATCCATCCATAGATCAATCCAGAAAGTGGCGGGTCATGCAAAGGATAATTGGTATTTCGGCCTTCCCTTTTTTTCTGGGGATTGGGACACATGTGTTAAAGTGACATGGAATAAAACGGATGGCCCCCCTAATCATTTGGCACTAGAAGAGCACATCCTGTTTACCTAAAACATCTAATCTGGTTTTGAAAATTCGGCAAGGAACAGCAAGCCAGTGTATCTGCAGAGAAGTCAGGGGTGTGGCATTGCCATTGTCGGGGAGCTGGAAAACTCTGCATTCTCACATGCAGGTGTGAGATGGGTCTGCTCCTGTCACAGGCAGCGGAAGCCAGAATCCTAACACACGTTGCTCATGTACTCACAGCTGCTGGCACTCCCGACCCCGACTTCCCAGGCACATGAACAAGGATTGCTTCTGCTTCTCCCATTAGCCACTTCCTCCCTTCCATTTAGGACTCAGTGGTTCGCAACCCTAGCTATATAAAAGAGTCACTTCAGAGAATAAAAAAATATATATATGCCATGCCCAGAGATTCTGATTTAGTTGCTCCAGGGATGTGTCTAGGCATTGTTTTTTGTTGTTGTTGTTGTTGTTAATTTCTGGGGTGATACTAATGGACAGCAAGTGCTGGAATCTGCAAAAAATCTGGTCCGGGCAATAGCTTCATCTATCTATAGAATTCCAGCAAAACTGGGAATCCATGTTGCTACAAAGCTGACAGGATCCAACCAATCACGTTAATTCTCTATTCCTCATGCCTCCTAGCCTCACATTACTGCCCAAAAATGGGGTAGGAAAGCCAGAGACCTGGGTTTTTTTCTTATCTTGGTGCCCCCAAAAGATCCATTGTGTGATGCTGGGCAAACCACTTGATCTCTGAACCTTCCATTTTTTGTGTTCCATAAAATGAGATAAGACATCTGCTTCCCCTGTGATGGGGTGAAAGAAGAGGCAGTCTCTGCCAGGGCTACTGCCATGCAGTACAGTGAAGTGATTAATTGGATTAACCACGACTGGGAGAGGGATCCAGGCAAGCAAATTCAACAGGATGCTCAAAAAGCACTACAGAATATCCAAAATCAGCAGGGCCAAGTGGCCTTCTAGTTTGGGATAGAGAAAACTTGGAAAGGCCAAGGAAATACAACTGAAAGTATTTTGTAATTATTCTTGGATTTGACAGTGCCTGTTTGTAGCTTCCTTCCAAACCGTCTCTCCATGACCTATACCAACTTGTTCATAGTGACTTTTTCTTCTTCATTTGTCTCATAACATTTGTCTCATAACATTCTCAAAAATGAAAGGTCACTCTTTTACAGAAGGTTAAAAGAGGTAGAAAGTGAACTTATCTGTTAAAAAAAATTTATCATCCATGAAATAAAAAAGGAATCTCTCCCACCCTCATCCTATCTTCCCTGGACCAACCACTTAATCTAACTAGCTTCTAGTTAGCTAGCTAGCTATCCATTCATCCATCTATCTAATTCATTTTCCGTTCCTTTCCTTTCCTTTCCTTTTTCTTTCCTTTCCTCTTCTTTCCTCTCCTCTCCTCTCCTCTCATTTCTCTTCTCCTCCCTTCCCCTACCCTCCTCTTCCCTTCCTTTCCTTTCTTTTTCTTCTTTCATTTCCAAAACAAGGCTGCCTTTGATGGCCTTCGAGAGAGGACCAAACCTCCAGTTGGGAAATCTAGAGTTTAATCCGTGGGGAACTATTATTAATATTACTTGCCAAAGCCAAAATCAACATAAAAGTAATAATGATAAAAATGAGTAAAACTCTTTCAGACTTTTCTAAGTGCTAAAAGAGCTGTTCACATCCCCATGTGTCATTTTATCTTTTAGTGCGAGAAGGTGCTGTTAAAGATGGGTAAATGAATCTTACAATGAGAATTTACTGTACTCTGTGCCCTGGCTTATCCTGAGAGCTGAGAAGACAGAAATAATTGATAAGATGCACAGCACACTATTGATGGGATAACTGGGGGGAGGAGAAGAAAAGAGTGGGTACTGGAGAGTGTGAGATATTCTATGACAGTAGGAATATATTCCTGTGCTACTGGTATAATTGAGAAATGAAAGACCAAAAACCTGAACCCTTTATGAAAGGAAAACCTGAGTGCCAGCTAAGTGGCATGGTCTGGCTTCCTAAAAAGCATAAGAAAACATGGCTTAAGCAAGCCACACTTCAGAGAGCCTTTCCTCCTTCTAGAATGCTCAAGACAAGTCTGCCCAGCTCCTAAAGCCAGCACTTTTCTTGACTTGCTTCCTAGCCCTGACCGTAAACCCTTCCTCTCGGTCATGGGTGAGAGGTGACAACTGAACATTTTGGAGATCACCCCTTGCACCGGTGACTGCCTGGGAGCTGAGAGAGTGCGCGGTGTAGCCTCTTGCTTCGTCAACACAACCGCAACATGGCTGCCTGGCCATGGAAACACTCACGGCAGCATTCACGAATCCTCTGGTCTTTATGGTATTTTCTGGCTCAGAGATAGGAAAATTCATTGAGAAAGAAAAGAAAAGAAAAACAAAGAAAAGAAAAGAAAAGAAACAAAAGAAAGAAAGAAAGGAGAAAAAAAGAAAGCTCTCTTTATTATAGAGAAAACCCTTAAAAGATGCCAAGTGGTTGCATGATACTCAGTCTCCCTAAAGACAATCTCATCAGCTTGACCAACAGCCTGCACAATGCTCTTGACCAAATGTACTTTACGCTGGAAACATACATATCGCAGCCACACAAAAGAAAATCAGGCAGAGGATCAAAACTGGGCATTGCCTTAAAAGGAGTATTGAACTGACTGAGGTGCCCCTGAGGTCTTCCTACAGAGGGAGGTGAACCACAGCAGGAGAAGACATGTTACCTGTCCAGCACCGCAGTCCCCAGGCTGCCTTCTGCTCTGATCAGATGCCTAAAACCATCCAGGTTTCCACTAGGAGGCCATTTGCCCCGCGGTCTCCAAGAAAACCTACACCCGATGAAGACAAAGCCAAGCAGGATTCATTGTGAGGGCTCAGGCAGGACTGGCAGTTCCGTGCCAAGCTCAGCCTCACCCCTGTCCCACGCCTCCCCTGCTGTGGTCCTCCGAGCCTCACAGCGCCAACCGTGAGAGGCTTGCTTCTGTTTGAAAAACAAGAAGTGATTTCCTGCTCCTCTTCCCCGGATGGCGTGTGCGATTTCCCTTACGCCCATGGGAAGTCCTTCAGATCCTCCTTATCTAGAAACCTCTCCATTGAGTGGCCAGACTTGTTTGGTCAATGCTCCTGGTCCTTGCTTTTCTTTCACCAAAGAAAAAATCAGGAAAATGAAACCAAAGCAAACCCCAAATGGGTTAGAGCTAAGGAGTGGTGTAAGATGCCTTGTTTAAACCTTCAAAAGATCGGGCGCCTGGGTGGCTCAGTTGGTTAAGCGACTGCCTTCGGCTCAGGTCATGATCCTGGAGTCCCGGGATCGAGTCCCGCATCGGGCTCCCTGCTTGGCAGGGAGTCTGCTTCTCCCTCTGATCCTCCTCCCTCTCATGCTCTCTGTTTCTCATTCTCTCTGTCTCAAATAAATAAAATCTTTAAAAAAAAAAAAAACCTTCGAAAGATGTTCGCTAAATTAGATTGTGTTTTCATAGTGGAAGGAAAACAATGATGAGTCCTCATCTCTGGCAGTGTCGAGAAGTCAGAGAATTAAAAAAAAAAAAATTCCCCCAAGTATGAGAAGACCTAAAGCTGTCATTAGTCCTTGCCCTGGGCTTTAGAGAGAGCTGCACTTCAAATCTGCCACATGAAGGGGACAGCTGGTTCTCTCAGATTTCTAGGAAAACTCTATGGATATTTATGCCTCAAATGCTGTGATGCTTAAAATATCATCTTGATAACAACACTAATAATATTTAAAGATAAGAAGATACATGGAAAAGGGCCAGTTGGCAAGCTGCAGTCAGGTTGCTGGGTTTAAAGATGAATTATAATCAGAGTTTTTGAGCTGGAAGTGACCTACCTACCCATTCTCGTTTTACAAGTCAGGAAACTGGGACCCAAGGAGAAACAGTGACTTGCCCAAGGTCAGAACACAGATGAGAAGGAATAGATTATCATTCACTGGTTCTTACATGTTAGTGTGGGCAATGATCAGTTTCCTACTCTGGACCTCGTCCCCACAGAGAGGTTAATGAATGAGGCCTGGAGCCCAGGAATCTGCACTGTGAGTAAGTGCTCCAGGTGAGTCTGATGCAGGCAATCCCCAGACCGTATTTAGAGAAACCCTTATAATATCAGAGCAAGGACTCCAGCGTCAGACTGTAGGGATTCAAACTGTAGTCCCACGGGGTTTTTATTTATGTAGCCTTTTACACATTACAACGCTTCCCTGAGACTTGGTTTTACTATGTGTGAAAGTGGATTACAGTCCTGCTGAGTTTACAGGTTCCAGTGTGAGCGTGCATAGAGAAGGAGCTCAAGAACTGTTTGTGACTCTGGGGACCTGGGCTCTAATCCTACAAGCTCATACTCTTGTCCTTTTCCACACCAACTCTCCTTTTCGCCCACCTTCCCATCCGGTCAAAGCTATCACCCTTAGGCATGTTGACAACTGCCAGTGGTACTCAGGCTTGTGACAGAAGTTAAGAATTTTGACAAAAAAGAGGGTGAAACTTTACAATATCATTCTAACTTCTCGGTGCTGATTCTCAACTGTACTCTCTAGTCCATTCCATGCCGTGGTTAGGACTTGGTTGGACAGTTAGGCAGTCAGGGCCAGGGTCCCCAACAAGAAAATATGGAATCAGGACAGCTAAAATAAAACAGCACTGACATCCTGTTTTGCAGCTTAGACAGGACCACACTAGCATTCTGTTCTGCAGCCTTTGCAGAAATGACTTCTGCAAAACGGCCTAAAATAAGACTGTTAACCACAAGGCATTTATCAATATCACGGGCCAGGGGCAGTTAAGACCTAAGCCCCCCAGATGTCAGCAAAAAAAGGCCATCAGCACGTGGACATGAACCTAAGAGGTAGACAGATACATGGCCAAAGCCCTGATTGGCATGACTCAGCACACCCTGATTGCTTAAGATAGTTCTGCAAAAGAGCTCATAAAAACTCCTAAACTAAAAACTCCAGGGGCAATCCTCTTGGGCCCCCCTCCTTCTCCGGGAGCTTTATACTCTTGCTCAATAGACTCTGCTTTGCTGCCCACCACTCTTCGTCTGGTCTACCTCTTCATTCTTCAAAGCGGTGTGACCAAGACCCATGGGCACCGAAGGCAGAGAAATCCTGCAACATCATCACTGGGAGATGTGGTATTTGCCCACCCAGCTGACTCTCCACTTCTCCTTGCCACCAGCCCGAGTCTGGCTGGGGAACTCAGGGAAGGCAACTTGCTCCCTAGGGCCTGAGCTAATCGTGATTGGTCTAAAGCACGCTAATCTCATTCTCCCTGCTGGGCGGCAGGGCGTGCTTGGACGTGAGGCTGGTTGTGGATGCACATTACCTCTGGATTTACCATTAGAGGCACAGTAAAAGTCCTTATTATGTAAACCAGTTCCAGTTGGGGTTTCTGTTATTTGTAGCTAAAAGCTAAAAATAGTAACGTGGTGAATCACCATGAAGAATAAATCTTTTGAGTCTATATAAAATACTACTCTTGGCCTAAAAAAGTATCAGGCAGAGCATTAAAACACATACACACAGAGCCAGATGGCTTAAATCATATTCTAAAATATTCCAAAATAATTTCCCATGCTAGATATTTGAGGTATTAAGTTTTTCTATAGGAAATGGACAAAGATATCCCAGATTCTCTCTTACATTAAGAATCTATAATATGAAATATAAGTAGTGGAAAAGCACCTACGTCTCGAAAACCCTGAGGAGCCTGGGGTTGAGAGTATGGACTCCAGATCTGCCCACCAGTAGCTCCGTGGAACTTGAACAGGTTATTTCATCTTTCTGTGCCTCAGTTTCCTCATCTGTAAAATCAGAGTAATAATAGTACCTACCTCAGTGTTGCCGTGAAGATTAAAATGCTTGTAACAGTGCCTGGCATATAGGGAGCAGGTCTAAGTGTTGGCTATTGTTAACTCTGTGGAAAGAAAATTTTTGTGGTAATAATACAGCTGCCTGTGTGGATTTGGCAGTGTCTTCGCCTTTGCTTTCTGCCAGGTCTGCCTCTAGTTCAGCCGAGATTGGCCCTTTGAAGATGCCTTTGAAATATATCTTGTCTTTGTCATGAGATTGGTTCTTTTGGGAGTAACTTGAGTGGATTAGGATAAACGTAGATAAATGACACCAGCTGTGTTGGGGAGGAATGAAGAAAAACCAGGAGGACACCGGACATTAATGTGGTGGTAAAAGACACTAAAAGAATTTTGCCGGCTGACCGCTTTGGAAAGTAATTGTAGGATAGAACTAAATGCCAGGGGGCCAGTTAGCTCACTCCAGGATAAAGGGAAATTTGCAGACCTTGGTACTTACAAAAAGAGTAACAATGGCTGGGAGCTGGACTTGGATATTTACAAAAATAACAATGGCGGGGAGCTTGATATCCAAGTCTTTTTGTTACTCTTTTTGTAAATACCAAGGTCTTACCTGAAGAAACACCCCGTGGTCAGAGTGAGCTCCGGGAGTAAATGCTTCTTTTAAAATGCTCTGCTCTAAGATTTCCTGCTTGGGTTGGGTTGTGGGTGGGCTGTGGGCGCAGTTGGCTCTCTGACACGGAACGGGGCATTGTCAAGGTGGCTGTCCCTTCGCTTCCCTGAAGAGCAATTCCTCTCTCACCCACAGTCCTGTTTGTTGCTAGGAACACTCTGTGCTTGTCCCACTCACTTTACAATGAAAACAAAGACAAATAAAAAATGGAACCACCATATGGTCTCGGCTGCAAACCAGAATTAGCTGCTGATGGGGAGACTTTGCCCTATCGTGGCTAAGGCTTCCAGTGGCTATGACAGAGGCCCTTCTCCTGGATTCTAAGATGTTGGAGTCGGTGGCAGGTCAAACCCAAGCTTCTCCAAACAGACTGCGGTGGTGCATTCAGAGTAACTAATTCACCAGTCATGTTATATGTGTTTACAGGCACGACGTGTCTCTTAGGACTTGAGGGTATCACCTCATTCCGTACAGAGCTGTTTTCTCAGGCAGAAATGTTGGCACCAAATTAACACATATTTCCAGCATGCTCCAGGCTGTTTCACTGCCCAGCCCTTCCCTCTTGCTCACCTAGGTAACTTTTAGTCTCCTTCTAAGTTATAGGTGTTATTTCATCCAAGGACCCTCCTATCCCTCCCAGCCTGGGACAAGTTCCTTCTCCCTGGACCCATAATTCCAGGTCTATGTCTTTTTGCAGTTACCACACTGCATCCAAATGATTATCTTAATGAATTCAGGGTAAGCAGCTTGAGGGCAGGAACTAGTCTTATTTATTATATGCTAGCAACTAGTACAATGCTGGCATATAGAAGGTGATCAATAAAAGCAAAAAGAAAATGAAACTGCTCCATCTCATCCATTGCTGGTTCCCCCTCTTAACACTGGCGTGGTCCAACTCTTCTTTGTTGATACTAATTTCTCAGGTGAGCTCCAGCCTGGTTTCAATCTTTGTGAGGATAACTTCCAAATGCACTCCTCTATCATGGACCTCTCTCCTGAATTCCTGACCTGTATACCAGCTGCCTACTTGACATTTCCACTTGGATATTCAGTAGGATGTCAAACTGAATGTAACCAAAACTAAAATCATGATCTGCCCTCCCAAACTAGCTCTTCCAACCATCTCTCCCATCTTTGTAAAGGGCATGGCCATCCTTCCAGGTTGCCCAGACCACAACTCAAAGAGTCATCCTTGAGCTCTCCCTCGCACACTCTATAATTTGTCATCAAATCCTATCATCTCTACCTTCCAAATGTATGCATGATTGGGCATTTCTTACGCCTGCCACTACTATTATTCTCATCAAGCCATCATTATCTCTTGGCTGCATTATTATCGTGGCCTCTAACTGGTCTCTGTGCAAGACTACAGTTAGAATGGTCCTCATAAAAAGTACGCTGTGATGTCCACCTATACTCAGCCCTCCTGTGCTCCCACCTCACACAGTCAAAGTTCAAGGGCCTTCAGTGTTCTGCAACGCCTACACCCCTACACCTCTGCTCCTCCCACTGTTTCTTCCTTCGATTCCTCTTCTACTTCTCTCCCGCTTTGCTCACATTGCTCCAGCCATGCTGGCCTCCTTGCAAGCCAGGCACAATTCCATCTCAGAGTCTTTGCACTGCCTGGAATACTCTTTGCCCAGATATCCTTGTGCCTCCCTCCCTCACCTCATTCCCAACTTTGTCCAAACAATGCTTTCTTAGTGAGGCCTTTGCTGACTGCCATATTTCACATTTCCCAATTTGCCATCCCTGACTCTTTTTCTCCCATATCACATATGATCTCTCATGCACAATAATGTACTTATTTGTTTTGTTTATTGTCTGTTTCCACCTCCCATCCCTCTCACCTAGCATGTAAGCTCCTTGAGGACAGGGATGCCTAGTTTGTTCACTAAAGAAGAGTATTTGGAAGTGTGACACACAAAGTTGTGAAAGCCACAGCATTCGTATATACACGGCCAAAGTATGTACAAAAGTGCATAACGGCTCAACTTGCAAAACCCTCCCACCTTCACGTCTTGGCAGGGTCAGCCCTGGTTTTTTTAATCTACAACCAGATGTTAGTAACCCTTTTGACCCCCTGTGGCCCAGAGTCAGCTCTCTTTTGGTGTTTCTATATCAAGGCCAGGAAAATTCCCCTCTGGCACTGACCTGTCCTTATGCAAGGAAGGAACCAACAAATAATTGGGCAGTTTTATAGTATACAAATGGTCTTATTCTTATCTTTTGTGTGTATATCTTGGCAGCGTCTCTGCTAATTGGAGTTGATTATATTTACACTCGGCTGGGGCCTCTCAGGTTTAATCTGCACTTGCTGTTACTGGGCCCATTCCACCAATAGATAAACAGAGTTATTACACCTTCTCTGTGTATATATCCTCCAGAGAGTTATATTACTTTGCTATGGAAGATCCCAAAGCTTCCATCTTTCGCACCAGTTAGATACAGTTGACAGCCTCATTGTACTCGCCTTTTTATGCTCCCAGAGATGGCTCTGGCTTCTGTCAGAAATCCAAAGCACACCCCATATGGAACCTTGTTTTGGACTCCATACCCAGGATTACCTCCCCTACATTTTCCCAGAAGAGGGAAAGACAGCACATGGGGGAAATGGAGGCAGATTTAGGACATGGCTCCATAGAGGTGTCATTAACAGCCCTCTTTTGACCTTTATTGACCTTTCCTTGGGGAGGGTTGACCATCAATGGCCTGTGAGTCATCCCCAGCCTTCAGGTTCCACCTTCAGTTCTCACAGGAGACATGCTATTCATATAACAGGAAGTGCTTGCTGATGCCCACAGTATGACATATGTCATCCACATGCTGCAGCTCTGATGGACATGACGTCAGTCACTGATTGACCAAATTTGTCATTGACTCCTCCTCCTTCAGTCCTTCCCCCCACACTTCTGTCAGCATCATGGGGAAGAGCAGGTTATTTGAGGACATGTGTATTCCTTCTTATCTTGGTCTTGGCAGGAATCTATTTAGAAGGAAGCTGCATTTCCTCTAAAGTGCACATCTTCTGTCCATGCATACTGGGTGGCCACTCCTGTTCCAATCTCTGCTCCTTTGTTGTGCATCTGATCTGCATCAGCAGATATCGGACATCTCAGGTAACAGAGAGCGTCTTCTACAAACATGTGGCGGCCCCGAGTTTGGGCTTGCAAAACCCTGTCCCCATAAGGGCAATTCCCATCTATATTCCATTGCTCTCTACTGTTTTCAGGGCTGCAGCACTTCTGACCCCGAAAGAAAATATCCCCCATGTTTGCCTCTGATTACAGAGGTATTTTCTCCCTCGCATTTTATCAAGTTGATTAGTGAACAGCCATGATGCCAAAACCACTAAATAAATATGAGTTTGAGGAGTCATTCATGCCAGGATAAAAGTAAGAATCAAAGAGTGTTATACTATGGGGGCCCAGTGATCATTCATTCTAGCTCTCTAGTGGCAGAGGGACACTGGGAGGCAACCAAGGTCACAGCACCATCAGTGTCGGAGCCAGAATTGGAATTTAGACCTTTTGTCTTCCCATGCAGGACTTTCAACATTGTGCCCTGGTGCCTGTCCCCACCCCGCCCCCACAGGATACTGTGCAGCTATATCTCTCCTCTTACCTCTAAATTGAGACAACTGCCCAGTACAGTTAGGGTGCTTATCCCTGTACCTAATGGCAGGATGGAGTGGTGATTTCTGAGTAGAGAAAGAGGCGATATTAAATTTGTGTTAAACCTGTAGACGTTTCTTTAGGATGTTCGGTTCACAACTTAACTAGTGCCTGAAATGATGCCCTAAATCATAAAGTAGCCCAATGTTTCCAGCGCCTATATTCCTTCATGGAAGAAAGTTACATAATTCTAACATGTTGGAATGTAGCTAAACTGTAAGTGTAGCGAATGGCATCATGATGGTCTGAAAAATATGGGGCCAGGTGACATCGGTAGGATAGGCTGTCACCTTTGTGGCAGGATTTGAGAAAGAACGGAAAAACCTACATCCATTTGCCCCTAATGCCTAAAATTACACTTTTGGAGACAAATCGCTTTAAGTGAAGGCACAGCCCTATTCTGACTCAAAAGCCTCTGAAAAGGTGACATATTGTCTATTTCCAATGAGTTATATAGAAGCACGAATTAGTTTAAGTCCTCAAAGAAGCTTTTATATGGAAGAGAGTCAAGATAACAGGAGGGCAATGAGGCTAGAGAAAAGTGGGGAATATGGGGAGAGTATGTCAAAGGGCAGTTCTTATCGTGTCTGGGAGCAGACCTACAGCTCACAGACAACATCCTGCTAATTGTTGGTGGAATTGCTACAGTCACATAGCCTGACAATCCCATTATTTTTTTTTAATTTTTTTTTTTTAAGATTTTATTTATTTGCGCGCGAGAGAATGAGAGACAGAGAGCATGAGAGGGAGGCGGGTCAGAGGGAGAAGCAGACTCCCTGCTGAGCAGGGAGCCTGACGTGGGACTCGATCCCGGGACTCCGGGATCATGACCTGAGCCGAAGGCAGTCGCTTAACCAGCTGAGCCACCCAGGCGCCCCTGACAGTCCCATTATTTATGTTACTTTTTTCACTCCTCAGAATGACCATTTCATACCTTCTCTTCTCTCCTCATTCTTTGCAGTAGCCTTGCCTCATACTTCACTGAGAAAACAGAATCAATCAAATGGGAACGCTCATCCTCCTACACACAAACTTTCAACCCCCTCTTGCATCTGCACTGCCCTCTTTGGCCCTCCCTTTGGTTTGAGAAGACGTGTCCCTGCTCCTCCTGCTGGCCCACCTCTTCCTCCACTTGGCTCTGGGTCCCATTTCCTCTTACTTCCTCAGCAATGGATCAGTCCCAGCAGCACACAAACATGCTCCAGAAACTCTCTTTACAAGCCTTGCTTTGACATATCTCTCTCTCTCTGTCTCCATTGACTGTAGCGTTTTCCTGCTCCCCATTACAGCAAAACTTGAGCAAAGAGCTGAATACATAGGTTTGTGTTCCATATTCTCACTCTTCTTCTCTGGTCCCTACGTCAGTTAAACCAGTCTTCCTCCACCAGGACAGCTGACCTTTTACAATGTGAAGGTTAGGGGCACTGACCCCCTGCTCAGTTGAAAATCCACAAATAACTTTTGACTCCCCCCAAACTTAATTAGTAGTAGTCTACTCTTGACTAAAAGCCTTACAGATTACATAAATAGCTGATTAACACATATTTTGTATGTTGTATGTATTATATGCTGTATTCTTACAATAAAGTAAGCTAGAGAAAAGAAAATGCTATTAAGAAAATCATATGGAGAAGAAAATAGATTTACAATAACATACTGTATTTCTCAAAAAGCGTCCATGTAAATGGACCCATGCAGTTCAAATCCATGTTGTTCAAGGGTCAACTGTACTGCACAAAGCTCACCATGGTTTCCACGTCACCACGGTCAATGGTCCATTTGCTGTTCTCACCTTCCTTGACCCTGCAGCACCCCTGGACAGAGTTGGCCACTTCCTCCTTGAAATCCCATATTTTTCTGGCTTCTGTGGCACCCAGTCTTATGATGTTCTTCCTACCGCCCTCCACCCCCCATCCCCGGTTCCTCTTCTCCATCTCCTTCATGGCCTTTCTTCCTCTATCTGATCTTTAAAAGTTGGCATGCCCCACATTTGGTGTAGGATCGATCCCACCGTCCTTTCTCACCTGTGTTTTTTTCCAGGGTGACATCATCTGGCACCATATTTGGAAGAACATTCATGGACAAGAGCAAAATAAAGATATTTTTAGACATATAAAGACTGAAAAAGTTTGTATTTCACGGACTCTGGCTGAAAGCACTTGTGAAATAGGGTAAAAATTTTTTTGTGCCATGGACTCCTTTGGCCATCTGGTGAAGACTATCGATCCTTCTCAGAATTACGTTTTTAAATGCATAAAACAAAATACACAGATTACAAAGGAAAATAATGACATTGCAATATAGTTACCAAAGTATCAAAACATAATGGGGCTTAGTAATATATTTACTTCTTTGTTAATGTATTCAATTAAAAGAGTTAATGAGGCAGGTTTAATAACCACACAATTTTAATTTAATAAATTTAATAAACTGGAGTTTGAGGATCTGCAACCTAGTAATGTGATATGAAAGTCCCTGGGATTTCTCTTGGTGACAAAGTCATAGGTACAGCTAATACTGTGGTGGTTTTTTGCCTAAGTTCCTAATTAAAGGAAGTCCTAAATTATAATGGGGGTTAGTGAAAATAAAGGTATTTTCTCATTCAAATTCACGGACTCCCTAATTTTTATTCATATGGCATTCATGAACCTGGGTTAGGGATATATTTAAGAAAGCAGGAAATTGAACACTCAAGAACTGGAAGTTTATGGGGCGCCTGGGTGGCTCAGTCATTAGGCGTCTGCTTTTGGCTCAGGTCGTGATCCCAGGGTCCTGGGATCGAGCCCCTCATCAGGTTCCCTGCTCCGCAGGAAGCCTGCTTCTCCCTCTCCCCCTGCTTGTGTTCCCTCTCTCGCTGTTTATCTCTCTCTGTCAAAATAAGTAAATAAAATCTTTAAAAAAAAAAAAAAAGAACTGAAAGTTTAAAAACTATTTTTAAACTACTAGTTTTAAAAATTATTCACTAGAGTGCCTGGGTAGCTCATTTGATTAAGCATCCCACTCTTGATTTCATCTAAGGTCATGGTCTAAGTGTTGTGGGATGGAGCCCCACATCAGGATTCACACTGAGCATGGAACCTGCTTAAAATTCTCTCTCTCCCCCTGCCCCTTCCCCTACTTACACATTCTCTCTCTCTCTCTCTCTTAAAAAAATTAGTTAAAAATTACTAACTGGGAAATGGGATTATAAAAGATAATATGAACTAAAATACTAGGTAACCGTGAAAAGGAACATAGTAGGTGTTCAATTAATACTTGTTTAATGAATAAATGGATCAAGGGGAGACTGGTTTTATTCTTATCCCTTTTTTAGCTGGCTAGATACACACCATGAGGGGAATCCAGTACTTCCAAAAGCAAGATCACAGCATGGTTTTGCTAATACACCGTGCACACTAATGCCCCCCTGCATGGCGTCCTGCTTGTTAATAGGGTTACAGGAGTCCCCGTACATGGATGGACGGGAAGGAACTCCACCATCTTGGCCAAAGAGTGGAAGTAATTTCGGAAATATAGCTAGAAATCCCTGGCACATAAGAGAGGCTCAATAAAATTGCCAAGACCTGCAATATGGAGGTAACACTAATAGGCCAGTATCAGCTCTGGTCAGCCAGAGAAGGCCACTTTGTGACAACTTGCCCCCCATTTGTCTCCCACACAAGTGTACATCTCACCTCGTCCAGAGTCGCTACTCCTGGCTCCTACATCACATCTAACAATTATGTCCCTGGACTAACACTTCTCTCAATTCTTCAAAAGAAGAATGCATTCTTTTTAAATGTCCTTTCAAGAATACATAATATGTCAGGCACAATGACAGTGTTTGCTTGAGAAAGAAATCAGAAAGACTGGCTGACGCCTATGTCTATGAAGAACAACAAAGGCTCTGAAACTCAGCCCCGTTGAGGAGAAGCATAAAATTGGGGGCAGCAGTGGTGAGAATGGAAAATGAAGCACAAATGAAAATTAATTAAAACTTTTTAAGTTAAAATCCCTAGGGAAAGGAAGAATGTGTCTCTGAAAAGCATAGAGACGTGGAATGCTGAAAAAACAACAGAGCTCATGACTGAGCTTTGGGGAACCCATATACTCCACACTTAGCAATATCTTGTTAGACCAAGAACACCACATTTTAAATTACCTGTAGTGAATAACTTTTTTTAAAAAAAGATTTTATTTATTTATTTGAAAGAGAGAGAGAGAGCATGAGCGAGGGGAGGAGCAGAGAGGAAGGAAGAGTGACAAACAGACAGTGCTGAGCAGGGAGCCCGACACGGGGCTCAATCCCAGAACCCTGAGATCACGACCTGAGCTGAAATCATGAGATGGCCGCTTAATTGACTGAGCCACCCACGCTTCCCTGTAGTAAATTACTTTTAAAGAAAATGTTAAGGGCACATAATTCCCAGATAGTGCCTGTATTACTCAGGAAAATGGCTCCTATTCAAAGCTTTTTTGTTTTAATGTTGGGAAAAGCATTAGTTGTTCACTTTGAGTGGCTTATGTGTAGATTTACTGACTTCTTGTCTCCCCAAATCTAAGCCGCATCGTTTTGGCACCCTGTTTACTCACTGATCTGTTCCCATTTCCCATACCATTATGGCAAACTCAGAGTCTGTCTGAGCTTCTAGTCGGCCTGGTAGTTGAGTTGGTAAACCCAAAAGCAAGGTGCTCTGGATTCTAGACTGTACTTTTTGGGTTTTTCAGAAATAAATGTGTAGGAGATCAGGGGAACGATGTTCATGGTGGTTGCTTCTGCCCTTTGAAATGGCCTACTGTCGGGCACACGGTCATCCTGTTTTGTGTGTTTCATGAAAGTTGCCCATCCCTCCACAGATCCAATAGCCCGTCCCAGGACAACGAGGGATCCAAGTTTCCAAGTTCAAGACCTCTCCTAACTACATTGCCTTCTACAAATTAAAGTCTGCCTCTAGGGACCATTAAACTATTTTTAGACCTGATAACATAGCACACAGAACACAGCTACATATCAACAATTACATGATTATTCCAGGCCCACACCCCTTAAGTTTGCTTCATTTGACCTGGAACATTAACAGAGGGAAAACCACGTATTATTTTTAGTCTTTTCCTGAATTCCTCTAATGCTGTTCAACTTTCCATTTTCGTTAGGGCCATCAAGATCGGGCCTTTGTGCTTTACGTGACTGTGTGTATACACTTCGGTGTACTTTTGTCTGGGACTATTTATTTGAACCTGCTGAGCTCTCACTAAATATGGGCACTCTTATGAATGACCTCTGGCCCTTGGATCACTTACTAGTCAGTTAGAAATGCTCCCATATTGTCTCTTCTCAAGTGCTAGAGTCACCTTCTACATCAGGTACCTGCCCAGGGGTTATTTATATGCACTAACAGGAACAATATTTGAGTATACTTGTATGTTTAAAACGAAATTTTCCAGGAACCAAGAAATGACTGAAAGAGAGAATTGGTTCCCTAAACCCACTAACACACACACACACACACACATACACACACACTCCTACTTCTTTGCATTGCAAAATCAGAATGAAGAAGGTGGCAGTCAGGGCAGGGAATTCTGGACCATGGAGGTGTCTAGCATATTTGACATCTGCACTAGATCTCTTACTAATGCCTCCCTCTTGTATATGAGAACATTATTTTCAGTAATAATCTTTATTTTCTTGATTAAATTATTCAGATTTAAAACAGCTAAAAGAGAAAACATTGCACTTTAAAATATTAAAATTCAGGATGCCTGGATGGCTCCGTCAGTTGGGCGTCTGCCTTCAGTTCCAGTCATGAAGCCAGGGTTCTGGGATCGAGTCCCGCATCGGGCTCCTTGCTCAGCAGGGAGCCTGTTTCTTCCTCTGTCTGCCGCTCTCCCTGCTTGTGCTCGCTCTCTCTCTGACAAATAAATAAATAAAATCCTTAAAAAAATTAAAATTCAATAAAACATTTAAGGGGGAGGTAAATTTTGTGTCTGCCAAATGAAAAGAGTATAATTTGCAGGTCGTACTCTACTTCACTGTTTTAAATTTTATGTATTTATTTATTTTTTAAAAATCTTTTTAAAAATTTATTTATTTATTTATTTGAGAGAGAGAGAGACAGAGAGAGACAGAGAGCACCTGAGTAGGGAGAGGAAGATAATCCCAAGCAGACTGCTCGCTGAGCTCAGAGCCCATTGTAGGGCTCGATTCCAGGACCCTGAGATCATGACCTGAGCTGAAATTGAAAAGTTGGATGCTTAACTAACTGAGCCACCCAGGCAACACCTTCACCGTTTTAAAATTTTAAACATAAATAAAAACTCCATGTGGTCCCATAGCATAACAGAGTTGAAGCAACTCCATTCAGCTTCTTTGTCTGTACAACCACCGTGCTAACCTTGTTTATTTTTAGTCTCTGTTCAAATGTGGGGACATGTCATGCCCAGGAGCTAGAGACACTTCAAACAAGCTCAGACACTTACAAGGAAACAAGCACGTGCAGCTGAGTCCCTTTGCGTCAGGAGTCACGATACGACTGAGAGTTTAGTAAATTAACTTTTATGTAGAATACAATCTTTATTTAAAAATAAGGAATAAAAATATGATCATTAAGAGCTTATATTAATGAAATTCACCAGTGATGGCAGCCCTTGTTTAGAAGTTAGACCAACAAAAGATTATTTTAGGAAGAGTATTTTGTCACTGACAGTGTTTGGAATTGCTACCATGTGGTGATAACTGGTTTTATTATTGATTTTAAATTCTCTACAGATTGTGTACCACCTTATTGCCTGCAACTAGGGGGTGTCTCCACATGCCACCCTCGGGGCCCCCAAGTCCAAAGGGTCTCTTGCAAACTCCTCACCCAAGACTGGGAGACCTTGGTATCTGAGGATTGCTCCTTTTCTCTTCATTCACTAGCCTCATCTGTTTAACCTGGGAGCAGTCCTTTCAGGGATATAGACCCAAAGGGGGTGGAGGAAGCCACTACAAAGAGAAGTAGGGGAGAGCTGGAGAAGGAAGTCCATGTGAATCCCAAGACTCACTAAGGCATTTCCCATCTCCTCCGAGGGAAGCTGACTTCGCCTTTCCCCCTTCCCCGAGGCCCCCACATGCTCCTCACTTCAGCTCCATCTGGAGACTGCTCCCCGGCCAGAGGAAGGAAGGGCCACACACTCCTCTTTCTCAGCACAGCTCTGAGCCCCCCCAGGCCATCTGAAAAAAAAAGAATGTGGTGCGTGGCTCTGACCAGGGGTCAGAAGGGAAACCGGCTTTAGCCTCACTTGACTTGAAGGAAGGAAGCAGGAAGCCCTGCTTGGGGCTGGGGGTGAAGCCATCCTCCGGGGCCAGCTGTCCTATTACCTCCTGACCCCCTCTCTAATCAAGAAGGCTTGGGAATGGCTCCAGCATAGAAAGCAGAGCTTCTGCAGCACCTTCCACTTTCCACTCTCAAGATTAAAGACTATGTCTTGCACAAGAAATGATCCTTCTGGGCACTACTGTTTACACCCTGTCAGGCAGTGGGGGTCAAGCCCTGAGTGAGCCTCCGCAACTCCAAGAAGGAGAAGACATTGTTGTCCCATTTTACAGACAGAAACTCCATCTCATGTGGTATATATACATAAATCTTGCCATTTACATCTACATGAATGGAACTGGAGGGTATTATGCTAAACAAGTCAAGCAGAGAAAGACAATTATCACATGCTTTCACTCATATGTGGAATATAAGAAATAGCACGGAGGACCATAGGGGAAGGGAGGGAAAACTGATGGGAAGCCATCAGAGAGGGAGAGAAATCATGAGAGAGTCCTGACTATAGGAAACAAACTGAGGGTTGCTGGAGGGGAGGAGGTGGGGGGATGGGATAACTGGGTGATGAGCATTAAGGGCGGCACGTGATGTAATGATCACTGGTGTTACATGCAACTGATAAATTATTGAACTCTACATCTGAAACTAATGATGTACTATAAGTTGGCTAATTGAATTTAAATTATAAAAAAGAGAGAGAGAAAGAGAAGAAACTCCGTTTCAGAGCTGATCTGGAGAGGATGGAACCCAGAACTGCCTCGTGTCCGAGGCCCCGTGTCCTTACTGGGGTGGGGTTGTCTGGGGGCCGAAACCTCCCTGGACTCTAGCATCTGTGGATCCCAGAGCACTGCCTTCAGACCGTGGTAGTTGTGCTGCTGGCTTGGACATCACTGGGGGCCATCTATCGTTCGTCAAACCCAGCAGTGCGGTGAGCAAGATTTTAGAAATGTATAAAGTGAACTTCTGGATAACTTACTAGTATAATATGTGTGGGATCAGATGCCAGGTATCCTCTCATTCTTTTCTTCCAGGTCTGCCTGCCCCTCAAAATATCCCTTCCCATGAAGGCATTATGAGCAAGGATGGATTTAAATATGATAATAACAATGGTATGTGGATTTGCCTCATACACTCTATGTTACCCAAATCCTCTTTTCGTATGTTTCTTCTTCTAAATCATGCATCATTCATTCATTCAGCAAATACTGATGAAAACCAGTGCTCCAGACACTATCCTACCCCCTGGAGATAAGCAGTAACTAAAACAACTGTCCCCTAGGAGTTTACATTCTAGTTGGGGTTCTCTCCCCTGCTCTGTGCCCAGGAGGCTGAACCCACATCCTACAGGGCCTTGTCATCTTGGAGGGCGATGAGAAGAATGGGAAGGTGGGAGATGCCAGAAGGAGACTGCAGGATGGAAAGAACAGGGAGCCAGGTATTTGCTTCCTCTCTTCCTTCCAGGCTGCGGTTTGGGTGGTGGCTGTGTTCCTCCACTCTCCCCCCAGTTCTGGGGAACTCCTTCTACCCCAGCAGCAGATCTTGCCAGGCTCCTCTGACACCCCAACATCAACCTTCTTGTCCCTCTGTGCCCTGGGTGAGGCAACCACGGGCTTCTGCATGCCTGCTCGTGCCCTGTTGACTTAACTGCCTACAGTTTTTCAGTTAGTGTTTGACACCGTCATTTCTGCCAGTAATATAGACAATAAGCAAATAAGTTAAATATATATCAGATGAGCAAAAATGCTATGTAGCAACATAAAGCAGAGTAAAGGCATTAAAGTGTGTGTGTGCGTGTGTGTGTGTATATGTGAATCTTTTCTACCTGTAGGGGTGGAAGTTTTGCTTTAATAGGTGTTGACTGGTCAAGCTCCAACTGTCTGGATTGAATGCTTGTAGGGGCTGGAACCGAGGTAGCTCAAAGGTGTGATGGGGACATCAGGAAATGGGAGGGCACTGGCTGCCCCGTGAGCTTGTGGAGGCTCAGAGCAACTGAGTAGCAACCAAATTGATAAATCTGGGGGACTTCAATTAAAATCCCTATGTGGAAATTAAATAAATGAGGGGAAAGAGCAAGTTAATACAAATGTACTGTTTCTTGGGTTCAATGAAAGTCATTTTCTGCTTATTTCCTTTTTATACAATTACTGTTAATTTCAATTATTTTTAGTAACTTCTCTTTGAACTCATCATCTCAAAACTCAAAGGTGACTTTTTTTTAAGATTTTATTTATTTATTTGACAGAGAGAGATATAGAAAGAGAGTGCAAGCACAAGCAGAGGGAGTGGGAGAGGGAGAAGCAAGGCCCCATGGAGCAGGGAGCCTGATGCGGGGCTCGATCCCAGGACCCTGGGATCATGACCAGAGCTGAAGTCAGATGCTTAACGACTGAGGTACCCAGGCACCCCTCAAAGGTGACTTTCATTAAATGTTGAATTTTGTTGTGAGGATATGGAATGCAGAGCTCCACTAATTTATTTCATTGGTAAACTAAGGGGCAAAATTGGATAGTATCGAAAAAATCCTAAAATGTATGTTTAGCCCATTTCTTCTATAACGCAACAGAGACTGTTAATGGAATTGAATCTGCTTTGGATGAATGAGGATGTCCAGATGCTCCCAGATATTCAGAATGGTGTTTCTTTATCTTAACACCATAGATAGAGGAATTTAAGCTACTGGATGGGTCATCAAACCCTCACAGAAACTTGTTTTTTTGTGATTTGAATTTATTTCTGCTCCTGGGAGCCTCACTTTGATCCATCACTCATGTTAATAATTGTTAATTTGGCCAGTTGCTATTTATCACATCAATCTTTTTCTTCTAAATCTTTGCTATGAAAAATTATGTTTATGACCATGACATTTAAAAAGGTAGATTTTTTTTTTTTTTTTGGTAAGCGAAAAGGAACATGAAGCTTCCAGGATCCTTTCTTCTCCAACCATCCTTTCACTCCTCCTTTGTTTGAGGTGACTGCATTTCCCAGCTTCTTCCTGCCTTATCTATCAAGGAGGAAATAACAACCATTGGGATATATGTTGGCCTTAACCAGCTGGCCGCACTCAAAGACACCAATCACCTATTTCCACATTCACAGCCCATTCCGTAAAGACTCAGATTCAAACTGTTTTAAAAGGTAGAGAAAAAAAGAAAAAAAAGCTGAGGCTCTAAAGCCCTCCAAAGGGGCAAACCCTTAACGTAAGTGTTTGCTCTGGACAACAGTGACTTCCTGCTTTGCAAACAGAAGTTTCAAAGGGTTGATTTTTGAAATTCCAATGAAACCTACAAGTCACCATATTTTGACCACTTACAGATCAAAATCAAACAGAATTTCGGGAATATTTGGATTAAATTTTCTTCAACTACAGAAATATTCACAAGTTAAAGGAGCATTAGAGAAAAGAAAGTAAGAGATTTAGTCATTCTTCCTTACAGGAATTTTCAAAATTTAATGCAGCTTAAGAATCCCACAAAACAAGGACGCCTGGGTGGCTCAGTTCGTTAAGTGTCTGCTTTCGCTCAGGTCTTCATCCCAGGGTCCTGGGACCAAGTCCCGCATTGGGCTCCTTGCTCAATGGGGAACCTGCTTCTCCCTCTCCCTCTGCCTGCCGCTCCCCTGCTTGTGTGCGTGCACGTGTGCTCTCTCTCTCTCTGACAAATAAATGAATGACGTCTTTAAAAAAAAAAAAAAACCTTTCCTAAAAAAAAAAAGAATCACACAAAACAAATGAACATAGGGGAAGGGAAGGAAAAATAAAACAAGATGAAAACAGAGAGGGAGGCAAACCATTAAGAGACTCTTAACTATAGGGAAGGAACTGAGGGTTGCTGAAGGGGAAGGGGTGGGGAGATGGGGTAGCGGGTGATAGACATTAAGGAGGGCATGTGATGTGATGAGCACTGGGTGTTATATGCAACTGATGAATCACTAAACTCTACCTCTGAAACTAATAAAACACTATATGTTAACTAAATTGAATTTAAATAAAAAAATTTAAAAAAAGAATCACACAAATAAATAATTTGGTCTAAGTTCTTGGCTATATGATCATAAATTCTGCTCTGCAGGACCACAGACCAGTAGCACAAACACCACCCAGGAATTTGCTAGAAATTCCAATTCTTGAGACCACCCAGACCTCCAGGTTCTAAAGTCCTGGGGGTGGGCCCAGTGATCAGTGTTAAAACAAACTCTCCAGAGGTGATTCTGAGGCACATAAAAGTTTAATAACCACTGAGATAGAGCATGATTTTTTTTTGAGAAAAATACTGTTGCCTGGTCCCCAGGCCTAGGGTCTGTTGAATCAAAAGCTCCACGTATATTTAGAGAAGCATTGACAGGTAGGGGAGCTGCTGGCTTAGTTCATAGAGAGTCTCTCCTGGTCTCAAAATGACACAGTTGCCTTCAGCTAAAAGCCTTAATCGTTAGGGCTTCTGCCTACCTATCCAGCTTCACCTCCCTCTGCCACTTTGTCCTTACCTTCCTCTCTCCCTTTGAGCCCCCTCAGTGCCCTGCAAGCACTGTGTTCTCCAGCCTCTGCCCAGAACAGCCTCCTTCCTCCATTTTCACTTGTCTAATTCCCATTGTCCTTCAAGGTCCAAGTCAGGGTCATTCTCTGCAAGAGGCCACCTCTGACTCCCTCTAGTTGTGTGTACACCTCTGCCCCTCACTGCCCTCTGTCAAAGCCCTTACTGAACTGCGCTGGAATGGTCTATTTGTGATCCCCTTTTCCCCACTCTCACCCCCAAAGCAGGACTCCATCTGTCTACTGTGGAGTGCTTGGCACCTAGCACAGTGTTGGGCACAGAGTAGGCTTGTGCTCAATGTTTGTTACGAATGAATCATCGAGATGGCACAGGATCGGAGGTGCTATAAGAGGTTAAGAGCATGGGCTCTGGCACCAGAGTACCTGGGTTCAAGTCCAAGTTCTACCACTTACTACCTATGTAAATTTGGGCAAATTATTTAATCTCTCTGTTCCTCAGTTGCTAGTGTCGATGATATTTTTTGTTGTTATTATTAATTGCTGTCTCTGGGGGAGAACCAACTCTGCCACAGGGTCTAGGCTGAGTGCTCTTTAAGAAATTGTTCATGCACAGTGTCATTTAATTTTCACAACAATCTATGAACTACTTAGTTATTCCCATCTGAGAGAGGGAGGCTTAGAACAGCCCATCAATTTGCCTAGCCTCGTTTAAAAACTATACAGATTGGAGGGCAAACAAATTGAAGAATTTGAGGCAGAATCTGAACCCCGAACCCAGCTCCTGTCACTGCACTCTACTGTGCTCTAAGACAAGATGCCCAGACATAAACCCACCAAGAGTTAAACACATGATGGTGTGAGCGATGGTACAAAGCTGTGTAGGATTCTCCTCCAAATGTGTGGCTCAGAGAAGGGTTACAACTTTGGCAGGAAGACGGTCCCTGCAAAGATGAGTCCAGATAGCAAAACTATTAACCTACCCAGAGGAATGCAGGGAGGGGCCCCTTACTCCACCAGTGTAAACACTTTTCTCAACACAAGCTGGCAGATATTTTCTAAATATTGTGACTTACGCACAGCTCAGTGTGCATCAGACCTTGGAAGCACCATCTCATGTGCTGTTTGAAAAGCCCGTACTCTACAGACTGGCCCCTTCCCTACCCCATTCCTACCTGTCTGCACACACAGGTGGGAATGGGTCCAGGTGGAGCCTGGCAATCAGCATTTTGATCAGTGCTCCAGTCCGTTTGTCTGCAGGCAGTGGCTAGTTCTCCTATACTAATATTTTACACACGTTATCACAAAAACCCAACATAGAGATTTTAAAGGGATGAGATTCTTCAAAATAAAGAGCAGTTCACCCATTCTCTCTTCCTGACCTCAGGGAGGATGCAGAGCTGGGTGAGCCTCAGGCTCTGTCTTCGAAGCGCTGTCCTGCCCTGCACGCCCCTGGAAGACAGCAGGTCAGCTGGATTCTGCACTGACTCAGGGCTCAGGCTCCTTCTGCTGTGGCCTCCACAGTCCTCCTGCAGACACCTTTGCAAGCCAAACTCTGGCTTCCAGTGATCTGCAGGTGCAGTTTATGTAACGCCAGCTTCCTAGTGAAGCGGCGACCTTGACAAACTATCAGTCCTGCGCCAACACGGCCACCCCATTTCAGGTGCATGAAAATACACTGTTATTCATGACACATTCAGAAATTCTCCCTGAGGGGAAATTTAAATTCAACGTGAAGTCCAAGTTGTCACTTAAACAGGGATTAAAAACTCAAATAGGAAGTGTTAAGAACTGTGATTTCAATTTTTGGAAAAAGTGAAGTATTGTTAGTATTCTAAATGTGCACAGCTTAACTTTAAAAATTATATTAAAATCAGGGGCGCCTGGGTGGCTCAGTCGATTGAGTGTCTGACTCTTGATTTCAGCTCAGGTCATGATCTCGGGGTCCTGGGATTGAGACCTGCGTTGTGCTCCACACTCAAAGAAGAGTTTGCTGGAGATTCTCTCTCTCCCTCTTCCTCTGCCCCTCCCATCCTCTCTCTCTCAAATAAGTAAATAAATATTTTTAAAAATTATATTGAAATCAAAGCTTCCTAAGACATCCATTGCAAAATAGTACAATTGTTATTCAAGCTCAGGGATAAGCTTACCAAAATGTCTGTGAAAGGACACTTTTACATTCCCAATTTTTTATCAAACATTGATTGAAAACCTGCTGTGCCAGGTACCATGCCAGGGGCTAGGAATACAAAGATGAATAAGATGGCATCCGTGCCTCCAGGGAGAACGTACATGTGAGCAATTGCTGTGAATACAAATACACAAGGCCTCTAACAGAGGCTTGGGGAAGTGCTGTGAGAACCGCCAGAAGAGAGGTGAGTTCTGCACATGGATGGGGGGCCCTCAAAAGGAAGTCATTGGGTGACATTTAAAATTGGCTCTGCTCAAGAAACAAGAAAGGTCTCAAATACACAACCTAACCTACACCTAAAGGAGCTGGAGAAAGAACAGCAAATAAAGCCTAAACCCAGGAGGAGAAGAGAAATAATAAAGATCAGAGCAGAAATCAGTGAAATAGAAACCAATAGAACAGTAGAACAGATCAATGAAACTAGGAGCTTGTTCTTTGAAAGAATGAATGAGATTGATAAACCCCTGGCAAGACTTATCATAAAGAAAAGAGAAAGGACCCAAATAAATAAAATCATGAGTGAAAGAGGAGAGATCATAACCAACACCAAAGAAATACAACAATTATAAGAACATATTATGAGCAACTATATGCCAGCAAATTAGATAATCTAGAAGAAAAGGATGCATTCCTATAGACATATAAACTACCAAAACTGAATCAGGAAGAAATAGAAAACCTGAACAGACCCATAACCAGTAAGGAAATTGAAGCAGTAATTTAAAATCTCCCAACAAACAAGAGCCCAGGGCCAGAGGGCTTCCCAGGGGAATTCTACCAAACATTCAAAGAAGAATTAATACCTATTCTTCTGAAACTGTTCCAAAAAGTAGAAATGGAAGGAAAACTTCCAAACTCATTTTATGAGGCCAGCATCACCTTGATCCCAAAACCAGATAAAGACCCCATCAAGAAGGAGAATTACCAATTACCAGGGACCAATATCCTTGATGAACACGGATGCAAAAATTCTCACCAAAATACTAGCCAATAGGAGCCAACAGTACATTAAAAGGATTATTCACCATGACCAAGTGGGATTTATTCCTGGGCTGCAAGTTTGGCTCAACATCTGCAAATCAATCAATGTGATACAATCTCATTAATAAAAGAAAGAACAAGAACCATATGATCCTCTCAATAGATGCAGAAAAAGCATTTGACAAAGTACAGCATCCTTTCTTGATCAAAACTTTTCAGAGTATAGGGATTGAGGGTACATACCTCAATATCATAAAAGCCATCTATGAAAAACCCACAGCGAATATCATTCTCAATGGGGAAAAACTGAGAGGTTTCCCCCTAAGGTCAGGAACATGGCAGGGATGTCCACTATCACCACTGCTATTCAACATAGTATTAGAAGTCCTAGCCACCACAATCAGACAACAAAAAGAAATCAAAGGCATCCAAATTGGCAAAGAAGAAGTCAAACTCTCACTCTTTGCAGCTGATATGATACTTTATGTGGAAAACCCAAAAGACTCCACCCCAAAACTGCTAGAACTCATACAGGAATTCAGTAAAGTGGCAGGATATAAAATCAATGCACAGAAATCAGTGGCAAGAAAGAATGTCCAATGGAAAAAAGATGGTCTCTTCAACAAATGGTGTTGGGAAGATTGGACAGCCACATGCAGAAGAATGAAACTGTACAAGTTCCTTACACCACACACACAAAAAGATTCAAAATGGATGAATGACCTAAATGTGAGACAGGAATCCATCAAAATCCTTGAGGAGAACACAGGCAGCAACCTCTTCGACCTCAGCCGCAGCAACTTCTTCCTAGAAACATCACCAAAGGCAAGGGAAGCAAGGGCAAAAATGAACCACTGAGACTTCATCAAGATAAAAAGCTTTTGCACAGCAAAGGAAACAGTCAACAAAACCAAAAGACAACCGACAGAATGGGAGAAGATATTTGCAAATGACATATCAGATAAAGGGCTAGTATCCAAAATCTATAAAGAACTCATCAAACTCAACACCCAAAGAACAAAGAATCCAATCAAGAAATGGGCAGAAGACATGAACAGACATTTTTCCAAAGAAGACATCCAAATGGCCAACAGACACATGAAAAAGTGCTCAACATCGCTCGGCATCAGGGAAATCCAAATCAAAACCTCAATGAGATACCACCTCATACCAGTCAGAAGGGCTAAAATTAACAAGTCAGGAAATGACAGATGTTGACGAGGATGTGAAGAAAGGGGAACCCTCCTACACCGTTGGTGGGAATGCTAGCTGGTGCAGCCACTCTGGAAAACAGTATGGAGGTTCCTCAAAAAGTTGAAAATAGAGCTACCGTACGATCCAGCAATTGTACTACTGGGTACTTACTGCAAAGATACAAATGTAGTGATCTGAAGGACCACATGCACCCCGATGTTTATAGCAACAATGTCCACAATAGCCAAACTATGGAAAAAGCCTAGATGTCCATCAACAGATGAATGGATAAAGAAGATGTGGTATATATATATACAATGGAATATTATGCAGCTATCAAAAAAAAAAATGAAATCTTGCCATTTGCAATGACGTGGATGGAACTAGAGGGTATTATGCTAAGCGAAATAAGTCATTCAGAGAAAGACAATTATCATATGATCTCACTGATATGAGGAATATGAGAAACAAGACAGAGAATCATAGGGGAAGGGGGGGCGTGGATGGCGAGGAGAGTTGAGCTCTGGATGTGGGAAAGGTCATCTCTTCAGACAGGAAAGAGGAGGAAGAGATGGTGTTGAAGCTGATCCTTTCATGGAGTTGGTGTGAGAAAGCAAGGGAGTTATTTCCTCTGGGAAGGCAAAGGTCTCTCCTGGGAGTGATGTGTGTGTGTGTGTGTGCAAGATTGCATGTATGTGTGTCTATGTGCATTCATGCACTCAATCATGCTGGTGCTTGGAGATTTGTGGACAGTGCAGACATTGTGAAAATGTCTCTGGGGATATTAGAGTCTCCAGCCGGGTGAGGGTTCATGTATCTCTTCTGATCGGCCCAGACTTAGACTATACAGTTATCTGGCTTCTTTGCATCCTCACTTATAACGCATGAGTGTGTGTCTGTATATATGTGTAAATGTTATATATTCTTGACGTTTCTTGCAGGCAGAACTTCTGTTTCCCCTTGGTGCCCAGTAGAGTTTAGGTATGTAGCATAAGGTCAATAAACCACTGGGTTGATTAGAAGATCTTCAACTCATGGTGCCCCACGTTAAGCAATAAGTGGATCCCAAATGAGAACAGCAACTATCATTCTAGAAGTGTCCTGCCCTGGGGACAGGGAACTAAAACTGGGTCAGCCTTTTTCATAGGAAAGCATATATAGTAAAGAAAGTACAAATTTTTCCTGGTCTAAACCAGGAAAAATTAGGTGCATGTTATGATACTGAATGAAAGCTTTTAAAATGCCATGCTTTATGCTTTATTATCTATTTCTTCCTCACCAACACACACACACACACACACGACACATACATGCACACACACATAAATCTGCAAGTGCACACACCCCGAAATCTCTCTGCTTCTTAACAGGCTGGAAGTGTGATTGTTCTGTGATGTGGGGACACGGGAGTGGTGGACAGGAGAAAGGGTTAAGTCAGGATGTCTAGTAATGCTTCCACTTGTTCTCTGAGGACTAACAAAGAGAGGAAGCAGGGCCTTAGTAGAAGGAAATTCCCAGGCCCTACTTCGGACATTCGCAACCTGCCCTGTGAACCCCTGAGGGGTGTCTGATAATAAACACTTGCAAACAAAACAATCCATAAAGGCGTTTTTAACAACATTCTTGCATTTTCACCAAAGGGCTAGAACACCTTTTCCTGCATCTGCAGACCTGAAGGGGGCTGGACATCCACCTACTAGCAGAGTCCCACAGTCCCAGCTCAGGCCTGCCATGTGTAAGGGCAGTCCCCTGGTCCCTCGGGCCTTTGGTCGTGCAGGGGCCCCAACCCCACACAGGGCTGCTGGAATGCAGGTCGCAGACCCTACACACAGTGGGTAGGGGCCGCCACATGCTGACCTGACACCTACCCCTTCATCTTCCACAGTGACCCCCAGATACAGCCCTGAGTGTTGCAACCTTGAGTACTGATGCAGTAACCTTCCCCAGTGGTAGGGACAGCTTGACAAAGACAAGACAACTCAATGAGCAAATCTGCCAATAAGGTAACAGATTAGGCTTCTTTTTCTGCAGTGGCAGAAAAAAATAATAATAAAAGATCAAACAAATAAAAACAAAAAAGCAACCCCCAAAACAACAACAACAAAAATCCCCAGAGACTTAATGGTGACTATTTTGACAGTAATTTCTTGTAAGGTGCTCAAAGCATATTAGGTCCCAAATGCAAAACTTTTCGCAGAAGTCTAGTTTGAGTCAGTTTATTTGTAATATTGTACCTTATTTCTCCCCAAAACTAATAGGACATGAGGTTTGTCGCACCCATTTCTTATATAAATAAATCAAGGAACAGATACTGACCTAGGATAATAGCAAAGATCCGGGAGATTCAGATAAATGTCTGATACCTGCTCTGTGTGTGTGTGCGCGCGCACGCGTGTGTGTGTGTGTGTATGTGGCTGTATGTACGTCAATGGATGCTTTTATACTACAAAATGCTTGACAACCCCTTTAATAATTGTGGTCAAATACAGGATCTTTGAATGACATCCCTGTTTCTGGGTTAGAACAGAATCCACTTCACGGCGCGGGTGAGGATTAGATCCTTGGCTGTCAATAGAAAGCTGAGCTTTTATTTTTGAAATGCCATCACTGGTCTCCAGGATATTTTTAGATGAAATAATCATACATGTCTACTCATTTGCATCTGCCCAGAGCTGGCGGGCGACCTCCATGTTGACCCCAGCACTCAGAACCATGTAGACTGAGGGAATGACAGGTTCCAGATCTCTCTCTGGGCGGGGTTACCATGAGCCTTCCACTCAGGCCTCCTGCCCTTTGTACTGTAACAATGCACGGAAACACAGCTTTGTTAGAGGAAATTCCCAGGGCCATAGTTTGGACATTAGACAGTTGCTTTGCTATCCTGGCCAAGCTGATGTGCATCTAAAAATAAACACACTGGTCTGCATGGGTTTCTATGATTTTGCCATGCACAGTTGACTATATTTCAAATGGATTTTTTTTAACTTTGTTTTTAAGAGAACAAGCCTAGGTAAGTAAACCTGGAGAATAAAATATATCACAGTTCCGGTTGGCTTTGACAAAATGTAGCATTTGCTGATACCCATTTCTGTGGAAACGACCACTGCTCTTTTGCTCTGGGATTCTAAAACAAGACTGAAGCGAGCATGGCATACCGACTTGTTGCCCAAGCGACTGCAGAAGATGTGAGATTTCAAAAACACATGATCAGCCAGTTCTTCTGAGTCCAGAAGGCTAAATTATTAGCAAAGAAGCCCGGGGTAGCCCAGCAATAGATGACGCACCTAGGACCCACCTGAGCTAAATTCTCCCTACTCTAAGTCTCCAGGTCCTTAACTGGCAGAGAGGCTGTGATCAACTAGCTCATTTAGCAGAAAAGGAAAGGTGGGTGGGAATGATGGCTGAAGACCTCAGCTCAGAGCCGGCAGACAATCCCAGCCAGCTCTCCTCTCTCCACAAGAATCATGTATCCCGCTCATGGTCCCTGCAATTTAGAGGAGAGTGGCACCATTTATTTTGCACTTTTAAAAATTAGATTTCTGGGGCGCCTGGGTGGCTCAGTCGTTAAGCGTCTGCCTTCAGCTCAGGTCATGGTCCCAGGGTCCTGGGACCGAGCCCCACATTGGGCTCCCTGCTCAGCGGGAAGCCTGCTTCTCCCTCTCCCTCTCCTCCTACTGTGTTCCCTCTCTCACTGTGTCTCTCTCTGTCAAATAAATAAAATCTTTAAAAAAATAAATAAATAAATAAAATAAAAATAAAAATTAGACTTCTGAAGAGCTAAGAATACATATCCATAGAGTTACAAAGCTCTGAGTCTTGCTGTTACTTGCCTGAACCTAGTTTGGTAGAAAATGTACCAAAATGTGGCAATTTTCCATCAAATAAGAACGTGTTTGCCGCACAAGAAGGAACCCACAATCTAGTTAAAGAGTAACCCAAGAAGAGTGGTTTGGGGTGAACTTTTCCCACCTCATTGTTCTCATTTCTTTTTTGCTTTTCCTGGAAGTCCACTGTAGCTCTATTGTTGTGGCAAAGACCCTATTTAGAAATGATCGCTGCAGATACATTGGGCACGCTCGTACAAATGCAGCCACAATCACTCTACAGCCTGATGATTTTTTTTTTTTTTTTTTTTTTGTAACCCTCCTTTGGTGGTTTGGGTTGGGAACCTGACGTCACAAGACTCCTGGTAGCTTTGAGCGGGAAGGACCTAGAGGTCATCACCCGGACTCCACCCAGTGCGGGCATCCCTTCGGGAACACCCCGGCCATGGGCTAGCAGGGTGCTGGCACACTGCCTGGGACAGGGCGTTCACCACATCGCAAGGCAGCTCACCCGGTTTTAGACAGTCCCGATGGTGGGTAAATCCTTCCACACATTGAACTAAAACCTGTTACCCTATAATTTCCACTCATCAATCTTCTGTTGACTTCTTTTCCCACACGGAGCGATCTTTAAATATTTGAAGGCAACTTCCATGGGCTACGAGACCAACTTTTTACTTCAAATATCTCCTGATTCTTTCAACGAGTCTGCAAATGACAACTTTCTCATTTTCACCATGTTGGCCAGCCTCCTCTTTTAAGAGCTGATGTAGGTCTTGAGGCAACACATTAGGTACTGAAGCTAATTAATCTCTACGACCTTGTGTGCTAAAGATTATCTGCATTTCCAGAAATGAAACCAAGACTTGACAAGATACAGCTACTTATGAAAGGAAGTGGCAGAATGAAGATTCAAAACCAGGTCTTCCTCTTTCTAGCCCACCCCATGCCTCTGATTAAAAAAGAAATGTTGACCAGGTACAGCCAAGGTTGATCTCAGGTACATTGTAAGATTGGCAGGAGGTCATTAGAAACCTCATATGCAGGCTGACCTCCCTTTTGTTGCTACAACTTGTGCTTACTAATAGAGATTAATGTTAATTTGGAAGGTTAGGAAATGACCAGCAGAAAACACTGGCTGCTTAAAGGCGACTATCGACAAGGTGGGTGTGCAGGAAGTATGGAGGCAAAGAGATGCATGAGTAACAACAGGAAGCAAGAAGGAATCCAGGAGGTCTAGGGTGCATTTCCTTTGGAAGCTCCAGATGATGAGGGAGCAAGACAGGAGGGCTTGAAGATGGAAAGAGTCATTACCCGGGATTGCCCAAGCAGTTTGCTTCAGACTAAGCTGGTGGTTGTGTCGGCAGAACAAAGAGAAGGTATTGGTTTCCTCCCAGCTGTCCATGCGCCCCATGGGTGCACCAAGCATGGGGACAACATATACCACGCCCTGCCCAACATTTGGTTCTAGGTGACATCTGGTTAAGACACAAATCTTTAGGTGGAAAAAGAAAAAAGAAATCTTTGTAGCTCTGCCACAGTGAGGGTCAGGGACTGGCTATATGTCGTGAAGCTTTTCGATTTGTCCTGTACTACTTGGTAGAGCTGCATTCTTCCCTTCTTCTGGCTGCTTTCCAAAGACAGAGATTGCCTGAGGATGACACAGTCTCTTTCCTTAGCTGCCTTACTTCAACCAGCTCTATACCCAACAGCTAATGTCAAGTAGGTCTCTTCATGCTGCAGGGCACTGCTCCCTAGGAGCCTTTGCCACACTGTGCTTGCTGGCTGAGCACTTGGCAGAATAATGCAATGACTCCCTTAAGATCTCTTCTTTGTCAGCTTGACTCAGTACTACACAGCAGTGCCTTTCAAATAACCATGCAGCATGAGAGAAGGTGAGTGCAGAGACTCCTTAGGCATCATCTTCTCTATGTGCTCATGAAGGCAGGAGCTTCTCTTCCTTATAGCTCTGTATCCTGCTCATCATTAGAGAAAAATCAAAGTTCAGAGAACAGACGTGGCCCCACCCTCATTCACATGGCAACTGAGTTCCAGGTACAGGACTAAATCGGGGCCCCAAAGTACAATCCAACTTTCTTTCTGCTAAATCACACTGCCTTCTAGTGCCCAATGCCTTTACCTGGATGTGCCAATATTTGTTAGAGATCAGACTTCAGTTTTCCTTAACACCTTTTAGGGAGAAGAGGGATAGAGGATGATAAAGAATGTGTTCTCTGTAAGGGGAGCTTCATGGAGGCAGTAGTCACATCTGTGTCATTTGCCATCATACCCCAACCACATAGCACAGTGTCTGGTATGTGTCAGGTTCTCAGTACATAGTTGCTGAAAAATGAGTAAGTCTCTGACTTAGAGTGGTGGACAGGAGGGGCACTGGTCGAGAAACACCTAATGGGAGGGGCTACCCATAAAGAAATAGATTCTGGGGGTGCCTGGTGGCTCAGTTGGTTAAGCGTCCAACTCTTGATTTTGGCTCAGGTCATGATCTCAGGGTCATGAGATCAAGACCCACATTGGGTTCCATGCTGAGCATGGATCCTACTTAAGATTCTCTCTCTCCCTCTCTCTGCCCCCTGCACCCCCACTCACGTGTGTGCTCTCTCTCTCTGAAAAAAAAAAAAGACTCTGAAAGGTATGGTATACAGTGAGTACTCAAAATACTTGGTGAAAAAAATCCAACAAAGTCTCATAAAAGACAGTCTGGGAAAATATTATGAGGATTGGCAATCTCCTTGGAAAACTTCCAACTATAGATCTCAGTCTGGTAATTAATTTGGGCTCTTTAGTCAATATATCCATTCATTTGTTCATTCATTTCTTCATGAATTCAATAAACACTGATTGAGCACATGCTGTGCACCTGGCATTGCTTCAAGAGCTCTAGATTCAGAAATAAAAGCCCAATAACTCTCACAGATGAAAATAAGCATAGCAGTCATAATATAATGTGCTAAGGGCTATGACAGAAGCATTTCACCAAGTGCCATAAAGCATAGACTTGAGAGACCCTTGGTCTGAGGTAGACTGGATGAGGGGATAAAGAGGTAACTAGTCAGGCTGCAATGGAAGTTGAGGGGAGAAGATGAATGGTGGCCTCCTGAACAGGGAGAACAGCACACAGAGATGTAGGTAGGCATTAGAAGTCTCACATCTTGGGGAAGAGAAGGTGTTCAGTATAGCCAGAAAGACAGGTGGTGAGACGTAAGGCTGGATGGGATGAAAAAGGACAAACTTAGAAGGTCTTGTCTGCCTTCCTTAAGTTGGGGCTTCTCAAACTTTAACGTGCATATGAATCCCCCAGGGACGTGGGCGGGGGGAGATTCAAATACAGATCCACTAAGTCTGGGAAGGGAATGGAGAATTTGCATCTCTAACAAGATCCCAAGTGATGTGTGATGCAGCTGGTCCCAGAACAGACTGCTCTTTAAGTAGCAAGGATGTAAGCAATGGAATGCAGAGGACATATTTCACTGAGGAGAGTGACATGATCAGAATTGCATTTTCTCAAGAACCCTGTAGTAGGATGTGGAGGACGGAAGGGAGAGAGACTGTGCTAAGGTAGAATTCATAAGTGGCAAGAAATTATGAGCATCTGAACTAAATAAGCTTGGGAGGAATAGCCAATGTTCAATAAATGGCTGTAAACTGGCTGAGATTCTGTGAAGCCACCATAAAACTTTTCTCCCAGAGGAAGGGCTAGTTGTGAAGACCAAAATGAAACAATACAAACATAAAAGGTAAAAAAATAATCCAGAGAAATTTGTCCTGTTATTTGAATAAATTTGTCCTTGACCCCTCTCCAGGTCTCAGTTGACATATCATCTTGATTCTCAATAGCGACCAACGAAAGCCACCAGCTAAGGGGTGAGCACCATCCCGGCAGCCAGGTATCATAACAGAATAAATAAAATCAGCCTCTCGGCCATCACTTAATAGACATTGTCACTATTCACATCTAATTTCAGGAAACCGCAGAGAGAGCAATTGTTTCATATTTTCAAACATGGAAAATTAACATGGAAGTCCACCAGATCCCGAACAGAATGCTTGTTCGTTTACTTATAACTTATAGGTACTCCAAATTAGAAACACCTATTTCTATTTCTGTGAGAAAATCCTCTGTGAACTCTGGTACATTCTTAACTCAAAAAACAAACAAATAAATAAATAAAATAAAAATAAAAAAATAAAAGCAAACAAACAAAACAAAACAAAACAAGCACATCTCAGAAATAAATTTTAAAAAAATCATGGTAGGGGTCTATGTTTGAAAAGAAAAAGCAGGCAATAAGCTTTTTCCCCTTATGCAGAAGCCAAAAACATGTAACTTCTAATATTTGCCCTCCAAAGAAAATAAGAATCGGCTTCATGTATTACGTACCATGCTAGTTAGCATTCTTTATCCAAACATGTTCAAATTCAAAAAACCCAAATGTCACCTCCCTGCTCACAATTTTTTCTCACAGTCCAGTAATCAGTAAATCTCAACAAGACACACGTGTTGAAAACCCGCAGCCAACTAGAGAAGCCATATGGACACACACATCTACTTCAGAGCAGCTTGATTCTCATCAAGACAGAACAAAATAATTCAGGGACCTACCTTTCTCTTCTTCTGTGGTTTGCAGCCTCCTAAAATTTGGCCCAGTACTGGAGATCTTCCCAAGAACCTCTTAGGTGAGGTGACACTCAAGGGCCTCCCATTCAGTCACACAACCACAGGAGGGTGGGGTTTCACAAGACCAGACTTCAGATCCTCAGGGCTCACACAGACCTCAGGGAGCAGAGGTGAACTGCCTTCTCTTCTGTGCTGCAGGAAAAAGCTGGAAGACACAGTGTGGCTGGAGGTGGGGGCGGAGGCTGGGGGAGGGGAAGTAATAATGGGAACCGTAATAAATAAGAGATCCTCTCCACATGATTTCCTGTATTTGGTGGCTGTAGCCTTTCTCCAGGCTCCCTAGAGGAAATAAGAAATTTAAACTTGCCCTTTGGCCACTGGAAAGAGGAGAATAAACATGCTAAGACCCATGAAAATGTGAATGAGCAGAGCAGCAGACAAGGAGCTGATGGGCCAGCTAGGTTTACCTTTCACCAAGTGCTTTCTTGCTGAAATTTCTCCAGGTGCTTAACTCTGCAAAAGTCAAGGATGTCCTTGTCCTCTCCCACTGGGCTGAAGCATTTTCTGGCCACAGTCCAGATGTCGTGTTACAGAGCCACTGAAGAAAGGCAGGTCAGAGCAGGCCTGGAAGAGTCTGTTTGCCATCACAGGGAAAGACTCTCTCCTTTCTGTCTTTGGAAATGCTGGTGACATTCTGTGCCTCATCTTGGGACAACTGCTGAAGTCTTCAGGCCATTTTGCCTTAGGGTTGAAAGAATTATCTACAGGCTACCATCCGTAGATTGCTGGAAGCAGGGCCCCCTCCATAATTTGCGGGACTCAGTGCAAAAAAATGAAAATGCAAGGCCACTCATCCACAAGTTAGGATTTCAAGATGGTGACAGCAGAACATTAAACCAAGTATGAGGACCCTTTTAATACAGGCTCTATGCAACTGCACGGCTTCCATACCCATGAAGCTATAGGAAGAAGGTTGGAATTATGGGTGCATGGTTTTAACCAGCTGAGTTATTAAGAGGCTGGGACTGTCGACATTTTGTCCGGAGAGGTGACGGTGAGCGCTCCAATGCAGTGCACCTAAAAGCTTGTGCAAGGGGGGCAGAAAGTGCTGGGTTGGGGGTGTGAGCAGGCCTGGACCACAAACATATCACACCGGTGGTCTTCTTGTAGACCTTTGGCTCACCTCCAATCTGTTCTCCTCCCTGCCTTCAGAACAATTTCTCTCAAATGTAGTCCTCATGATATGATTCACATGCTTAAAATCTCTCTGTGACCTAGGACCCAAGGCCAAACTCTTCCGCATGGCTTCCAGCCCCTTCAGCACCGGGTGCTGGCTAGCCTCTCTCACCTCACCTCAAGCCCACCAGCCCCCTTGCCCCCTTCTCACCTCCTCCCCGACCTTTCCCCACTGCTGGGAATCGTTCTCTGAAGAATGCCCTCCCCCCCCCCGACCCCCAATCCTTCAAAGCTCAAGTCCTTCAGTTAAAATTTTTTCTGATTCCCGGGACCCCCTTGCTTTTCTTCCTCAGCAAACCATGCTTCTCTCAAAGTGATGAAGACGCACCCGCCATCCCCGGCCTGCCGCTGAGCCGTAAACTTGGTGAAGTCATGGACTGTGTTTGCTTCCACCTGGACCTAGGGCCCCGGGAGGATGGGCTTCGTGCAAGTTCCGTGTTAGCAGGAGACACTGCCCCCTTTTAGGCAAAGGGAAACACATAGGACTCGGAGGAAAACCGAAGATCGTCATGAAGGTTTTACAGTTTAAACCCTGGCAGAATGGAGCAGTTTCACTGGTGATACCTCAGTGCTCTTGGTCAATATCTGTTAAAATGCCAGTTTGTCATGTGCTGTCCCTCCCCGTTCTCACGGGGCTATATTGTGGGGAGGAAATGACCTCTATTCTGAAGAATGAAGCTTTACACAGGCCAGCCAGGAGGAGCAAAGTTAGTAAGGGAGAAGGAAAATGGGAAGATGCTGGAGGCGATGAGAGAGAGGGAGAGAAGATGATGCGGGTGGGAGAAAGAAGAGGAAAGAGGGCCAGGAGGGGAATATGGGAGCAAGAAAGGGAGGCAAGGAAGGACGGGTGAGGTGAGAAAAGGCGCAGGGATCCAGTAGAAGCTGGAAAAGAATGGGGCGGAGAAGACAGCAGGAAAATGACAGGGTAGGCCAGCATTTCATCCAGAAGCCGAGCACCCAAGAAAGGCTCCACGCTCCCTTTCTCAGCTCCCTCATAAGCCAAACCGTGTTTTCTAAAAATCAAGAGGCATGAGGGGGACAAGGGACATGCCACAGTGCTGCTGTTACAACACAAATCAAGTTCTGAGGTTTGTTTGGATTTGGAAACATTTTTTGTCATGTTTTCGAACACTTGTACGGCAGTGTTTCTACTAGAATTGCTGAGCGTGTGTTCTGGTTGTTTCTCGTGGTTCCTCTGCACCAACAAGTCCCTTTGTGCATGTGTAAGGGCTGCATTTGTCTGAGAAGCCCCCGCTGATGTCGTCTGATTAGAGTACAAACTACGGTAACAGATCCATAATCTAACATCTATAAAAATAACCTAAATATGCTGGATTTTGAATATCTAGTTTGGGGCAATTAATTGAAATTTCATATACACATGTATCTATAATAAAGGAAAGATGTATCAGACCAATAGTATTAATTTTCTTTGTAGTGCCTCAGTTTTGTTTCTAATTAATGAGTATTACTTCCATTAAAAACAGAATTGTCAGGGCACCTGGGTGGCTCAGTCAGGTAAGCATCCAACTCTTGGTTTCGGCTCAGGTCATTATCTCAGGGTCCTGGGATCCAGCCCCGCGTTGTTGGGCTCTGTGCTCAGCAGGGAGTCTGCCTGGGACTCTCCCTCTCCCTCTGCCCCTCCCCCTATGTGGGCGCTCTCTCAAGTAAATAAATAAAATCTTAGAAAAAAAAATAGAAATATAAATAAAATAGTGAGAGACTTTATTTAAAGTGGGAAAAGATGACTGTCACAGAATGTCAAGTGCCGTCTACCATACCCTTTAGAAGGAACTGACTCTGTAAGGGTCTATACCTGTCATTATCTTTGCTAGGCTATTTTATAGTTCTGAAAGATACAGATACATAGTAATGCAAATGATTCTCTTTCACAGAAATACAAATTAATTTTCTCTAATAAAGACCGTTGATTTCCACCCCATAGAAATGATTATCCGAAGCCTTACATTTTAGCTCTCTATAGGATATTAGTTTTGTATTTATTAGCAAATTCAGTTTAGTATTCCCGATGGCCTATGTAGTAAATATTATCTACTTTTGAGATTTGTCTTTGACCCACTTTTAACATCTTATCATCCCTTCATTAATTATGGAGTTACATAAAATCTTTGTCACAGGTTCATTTTATATTTGTATGAGAGTGATGATTTCACCTTTTGGAAAATGATCTTTTTTTTTTTTAAAGATTTTATTTATTTATTTAACAGAGAAAGACACAGTGAGAGAGGGAACACAAGCAGGGGGAGCGGGAGAGGGAGAAGCAGGCTTCCCGCGGAGCAGGGAGCCCGATGTGGGGCTCGATCCCAGGACCCTGGGACCATGACCTGAGCCGAAGGCAGACGCTTAACGACTGAGCCACCCCTCAAAATTTGGAAAATGATCTTTTGACAGGAATCAGGTGACAATCAGTGAATACAGTAAGTTGTATTGGGACTTTGTAGTGACAGAATTCTGTTTCCTTCAATATTTTGCTTAGTTGTATATATTCCCTGAGATGTAAAATATAAACGGAAAACAAAAGAAGCATGTTGACTGTCAAAGTAAATAACAGAACTGCCTCAGCAGGACAATTAGGAGAGTACAGCATCTCCGTGAGGGCAGAAGTACAGGCAAAGTCCCAAATGGGACCGTAGGAAGCCAGAGCTGGACACGAGTTCACCAGGCAGAGTAAAAGTGCCAAAGTTTGGACTCTTAGAAACTAGTACTTTGGAGATGAGAAGACCTTAATAAGCAAAAGGCATATATTTCAGGTATTTAATAGTTCTTTCTTTTTTTTTTTTAAAGATTTTATTTATTTATTTGAGACAGAGAGAATGAGAGAGACAGAGAGCACATGAGAGGGGGGAGGGTCAGAGGGAGAAGCAGGCTCCCTGCCGAGCAGGGAGCCCGATGCAGGACTCGATCCAGGGACTCCGGGATCATGACCTGAGCCGAAAGCAGTCGCTTAACCAACTGAGCCACCCAGGTGCCCCTATTTAATAGTTCTTTAAAACAGTATTTTCAGGGGGCGCCTGGGTGTCTCGGTCAGTTAAGCATCTACCTTTGGCTCAGGTCATGATCCTGAGATCGGGCCCTGAGTGGAGCTCCCTGCTCAGCGGGGAGCCTCCTTCTCCCTCTCCCCCTGCTCCTCCTCCCTGCTCATGCTCTCTCTCTCAAATAAATAAATAAAATCTTTAAAAAAAAAAATAACAGTATTTTCAGAAATTCTAGCTGCATAGACAACCATCCAGAAATATCTCACTATCAATCAGCTATAGCAAACCCTTCAACAAAGGGGTCTGTGGCACTTTGCCAGGAAAAGAACAGAAGATAGCAATATGTTTGTGTGATTTGGTTTCTCTTTAATTTTAATATTTGTTATATTTCTTAATTGCTGTAACCTGCAATATAGATTTGTAATATCAAAGGCATAAAATAATTTATCTTTAAGGAATGGTCTGGTCAGTTAGTTCAGTCTGCTGCTTAAAATTCTTGGCATCAGATAAGCAAGTAAACATAAAGGCTTTTGTTTTGTTTTGCTTTGTTTTTTGATTTTACTCCAGAAATGAATGTTATTAGTTCCATTATTTGTAGGGGAAAAAATAACACACCTAACAGCCCAATGTGGAAGTTCGGATGTTTTTCTGAGAAGGATGATTCCTGATTTGGAAGGAATCATGAAAAGTATAAACAGTCATGGCAAGTAACAGAACAAATGTGATCTGTTAGATGCTCAGAGATCACTCACTGTAAACATGCAGCTCTTTCTGCAGGAGTTCTAAGGGCCTTTGGAAGGGAGAATCTGTCCTGACAGCTTTGGCTCCACCTACATTAGAGGTGAGGCTAGTCTTGTTCCATTAGCTGTTTTTCTCTTTGCCAACTACCAACATCACATTTGTCATTGAAGATGGAGCACAAAGAGGTGACTACTAAGGAGTTCTGTGACCTCCAGTATTTCATGGAGAGATAAAAAGGAAATGTGTTTTCCATTATACCAAATCTGTCAAAGAAGGAGCATATGCAAGAAACATCAGTAGGATTGTTCTTGGGAAAAAAAGAAAGCTCATCTTAAGTAAGACCACCATCATAATCCTCCCCAGAAGATATAGGTGTTGACAGAAAGGAAGGAAGAAAGACGTTAAGTCCAAGTGTTCAGGGGAACTAGGAATTCTCATGCACTACTGAGTGTTTTGTGGAGAATTGGGAACTCTCACAACGCTGAGTGTTATTTGATAAATCACTTTGGAGAGCAATTTGGCAGTATCCAGGAGAGTTCAAAATTCTGGTCACTATATGCATTCTAGAAAAACACTTGCCTGTATATACAAGCAGAAAGGTGAGCATATTCAGTTGCATCACTCTATTATTAATAGTTAGAATCCAAAGAAACACATACGTGTAATCAGTCTGGGAAATTGATTTAAAAATCAGCATTATTATAGGAATAGTGCCTTAGGTCTGTATGTACCAACATGGATGAATAATATTTTAAAAAGTGGGGAAAAAAACCAACCAGAGTACAAAAAGGCAGTTGAAGAAACATATGTACAAATGATAAATAATGAAAAAATACACAATGTAGTCCAGAAGAAGGAAGGTATGGAAGAGGACTAAGCAGGGAATAAACAAGATTTTTTCATGTTATGCTGTGTCTTTGGTATAAAAAAAGAAACAAAAATGGCAAAATACCACTAAATTTAATTTTATATGACACATAATACAGATGATTGTTCTTCTGTATAGTTTGTCTTTTAAAAAGAGAAGAAAGCAAAGTCACTAAAATATTACTCAAGTGTCATAGACTAAACACATTCTTTTCACAGCCTCCACCTGCAACTGAGGTAGGAGAAAAAAGTTATTAGGAGAAGAACTCTAGAGAAAATCATAATTATCTTTAACCTTGAATGAAATGGCATTGCCTGGAGTGCCTGGGTGGCTCAATAGGTTAAACGTCTGCCTTCAGCTGAGGTCATGATCCCAGGGTCCTGGGATGGTCTGCTTCTCTCTCTGCCCCGCCCCCTGCTTGTGCTCTCTCTCTCTCTCTCATAAATAAATAAAGTCTTTTTTAAAAATGGCATTGCTATCCTTGGCTCGAGGTCAGATTTGCTCACTTCTTCCATATGAAATGAAACCTTGTCTCCTCAAGGGTCCCTTCAGGGCCGGTATATCCCACGGTCCTGCATGTTGCCTGACAGCTCGGCATCCTCTACTGAGCATGCTCTTCCATATGAGTGAACCCGTGGAGCCTCAATGAATATATCTAAAAACTTCCCCCAAACAACTGGCTTTAAAAATGTATATATATTAGGAAGTCTGAAAAAGAAATTATTTTATTTGGATGTTGTAAAGCAGACCTTGTTTTAAAAAATTAAACGTAGGCATTCTGCATCTGATTACAAATACTATTTGGTTTAGTTGGTTGGTTTGGTTGGGGGAATTTTAGCAACAAACCAATGTGAGTTGAGAATACACTGAGGACTTTTTTTTTCTAGTTGTAGAGACAGAGGAGAAAAGTATGGCTTTGTGGAAACGTCCTAAATTTCTCTACCCTCTGACTTTCCTGTGAGTTAAGGGGTGGTTCTTGTTTCAGACTCACTTCCAGCCTTGCCATTCAACATCTGAGATGGAAAAGTGAATAAACAAACAGAGACCAGGTCTCTTTAAAGATGTGACTGAGGGGAACAGCTTGTGGTCCAGGAGACTACTGTGATGACGTCACAGCCCCTGTGGAGGCAGGCCTTCTTGGATCTCCACACCCTGGCTAGTTTCCCCTGAGGCATTTCTGTGACCCAGCAGCAAGCACAGCTCAGGCTTGGGTTAAGGCCTCCTCCGTTCTCCAGAGCCTCTGCCTCCAGATCCCTTTCTTATCTCTCTGGGTGTCCTCCTGGTCACCATGCCTGCCCCCCAGGCACAAATCCTCCCCTCTCCCTGTTATCCCTTCATTCCTGCCATACTCATCCCTCACTCTTCTCTCTTCCACTGTTCTTTGAAGCCTGGCTCCTGGCTCACACTCTTGACTCTGCAATCCCTCTCTGTAATTTCCGTGTGCCCACGTTCTAGACTCCGGCCTCTCATTTCCTGGGAGCTCCTGCACGCCAATGACGGACACAGCCCTTTAGCAAACTACCCTGTGTTTCCATAAGAGCTGCCACCCTGTGTTGCTTACATCTGGAACTGCTCTGATTTCAAAACAGATGATTCTAAGTTTGAATTTGGTGGGGGGACACACCATTTTACCTCCTATTCCTCACTTCCATTGGGTGTCTGCCTCAGTTCTTCTACACCCCCTTTCTTAGCCTCCAGCTACTTCAAATTACTCTTACTTTCCTATCAAATTTAGATACCATGGATAGCTATTTATTTATTTATTTATTTATTTGAGAGAGGGAGAGCAGGGAGAAGGGGCAGAGGGAGAAGGAGAGAGAGAATCTTAAGCAGGTTCCTTGCCCAGGGCAGAGCCCAATTAGGGGCTCAATCTCATGACCCTGAGATCATCATCCTGAGCCTAAATCAAGAGCTGGATGCCTAACCAACGGAGCCCCCTGCCAGGTGCCCCCTTTTTTAAATTTTATTTTACTTTTTTTCTTTGAGAGGGAGGGAGAGAGAGAGAGAGGTCATGAATAACTATTTAAATACTTTCTTTGCCAACTTTTCATCATATTTTTCTTTTGTGACATCCCACCATGCACTGGGATGGGGGCACTTACCTATCCATCTTCTCTGCTCTCTCTGTGACTGACTGAGGGCCACAGCTGGATCCTCAGAGCTGCTCGGCAAAGATTTGCAGGACTCAGCCTACTTGTGCTCTTGAGATCTGCCCCCGTCATACCCTCTTCCAGTACCTGTAGTCTCTCGTTTTGTACTTACTCCTTAATCGCTGTGCTTGAACATATGTCCATACTTCTTACTCCACAAACACTTCAGTAACAAACCTTACCTTAGCTCTGCCTACTCTTGAATTACCGTCCTAACTTTTCCCTTCCATTTGCACCCAAACTTATGACAAAACCAATTGATAATCACCCAGCCTCTTCTTCCTCTCTGTGAAGCTCCACAAGCCTCTCTCTCTCTAAATCACCCTCTTTAAAGTCACCAATGTCTTTAGGCTAATGAGGGCTTTTCTCAGATCTCATCTTTTTCATCTCGAAACTTTTGACATGTCTTGAACCTCCTCTCTCTTCTTCCCTTGCCTCTGTACCACCTGGAGGCCCCATCTTCGGACCTCCCACGTACTCCCTCCTGGTCTAACTTTTCCTTATTCCTCTTCAAGTAAGGGCCTTTCCCCCAAGTATTTCACACACTTTGTCCTGTCCATGCCACCGTTCTTCTAGATCTTTAGGTTCAAATCTGGGGTGTGATAATTAGCTTTCCTTCCACCTTCTTTTTCTTAGCTCCCATCCTTTGCCCGAACCCAAGTCAGTTTCCAGAACCTGCTGATGATTACTTTGACACATCTTTCCCATATGCCTCTTTCTTTGCATGTCCACTGCCATCTCTCCATGCTTGTATTTATCTTTTCCACCCTGAACTCCTGAGAAATTATCGTCAGTCTTTCCTTCCCTGGACTCCCTCCTCCCAGCCATTGGCACCTGCTGTCAGGTTCCTTCCCTTAAAGTGATGATTTTGATATTCCGTTCTTCCCATGACACCTGCGCCGTGCACAGCATACACAAACCGCCTAACAAGAGGCTTTACTCTGTAGATTGCCATTCCAAACCCTCCCAGTCTATGCCCATTCTGCCTTTCCAATGCAACTTCTGCTTTTCTGTACTTAACTATTGGCTCCAGACCCCAAAGAATCTCCCACAAGCCTTGTCTTTTCCCTTCTGTAGAGAGCTAGTCTTCCAGCTGAAGTCATCCCTTATTCTCAAACAAGTCCACATGCCCAGCATGATGTCCAGCCCCTTCACACATCTCTCTCTAATAAATGAGGCCAAAAGTAATCTCTCCCATCACTAAAGTCCTGGAACCCATATTGCCTGTGTCACTTTAGTAGTTCTACCTTGTCTTGTATAATATTTATTTATGGTTTCGCAAAGCAGCTATTCAAATAATAGAAATAATAATACCAAAACCTCATTGAGTGCTTACCATATGCCAAGTGAACATATTAACACAGTGACAGATTAATCCATTCCATTAGAAACAATTCTGTGGGATGATTTCAGCCTCTTCTATATGATTCCAAAAGAATGGCTGGACTTTCCTTCCCATGTTATGTGGGAAATCCACCAAAACCCAGCCCTCCCCCCTCCCATTCCTTTGGGATCTTCAAGGAAGGTGTGCAGGAGGGAGAGTTGAGTTCATCTGAGCCATCCTTGCTGGAGGCTGGGCTGGAACCAACACAAAATGGTTTGTTGCCAAGACATTGCTCTTGGTTCCTGCCTTTGAACCCCACATCCTTCATTTTCCCCAAACCCCATTAGTATAAGTCTTTGGGTCAGACAGATTTTTTGAAGGTCTGAGAAAAGGGAGAGGGTAGTTACATCAAAGCCCAGAAAACAACTTACATTGATTACTGGAGGCAAGGTCCTAAAGTCCCTCTGCCACCACTCCACAGGGAATTTTTCTAGCCAATGTTCTCCTGAAGCCTCCATCTACATCATATGCTCCGACTCTTCTTCTGTCCCAGAGCTTCCTGGCAGCTCCCTCTTCTCCTTCCCTTGGGTCCCCTCCTCTCACTGCTGTGAAAATTCCTCATTCTTCTCATGCCATGTTGCAGAGCAGTTTATCTCTCTTCTTAGTTTTGCACCCACTCTTCCAAATGCCCAGGAGGGTTCAGCTTTCGCCTTCAAACTGACCTAAGGGAGGTATCTTCTAAGATAGCGTCCATCTTGGGGCGCCTGGGTGGCACAGTCAGTTAAGCATCTGACTCTTGATTTTGAGTCAGATCATGATCTCAGGGTCCTGAGATTGAGCCCCACGTCAGGCTCCTTGCTCAGTCCCTCTCCCTCTGCCCCTCTCCCTTCAAATAAATAATTAAATCTTTAAAAAAATAAAATAAAATAGCATCCATCTTTATGCTACTCCCTTAGAAGACTATAGGACTTTTATTGATTTAAATAGCAACATTTTTTTTTTTTCCTCACCTGTGTCTAGCTCATCTTCCTGGTATATGCATGGCTTATCGTTTATACTATATTGTTAGCATCTTGACTGTATCTTTTACCAGCTTCGTATCGTTCTTTGTGCTACATACTTATTGAAGAAATAGATAAGACAGAGAATGACAGAACGCATGAGGACAGAAGGCCTTTGAGGATGGATAAAGAGAAGGAAGGGCTGATTTTTATCAATGATTAGAAAAACTTAAAGGCCTCTTTTTCATGGTTGCAGATGACCCAAAGCTGGGAAATAGAATAGTGCACAGAAATGAAATTCAGCAAGGTCTTGAAAGTTCTGTGTGATTTCCAGAATTCACTGCCTCTTTACTTGGCCTAGATTACAAAATGTATTCTCTAAATACTGAATGTCTAGGAAATGACATGAAGTATTCTCCCTCAGCACCCCCACTTTTTTTTCTGGAATGAGAAATGTAGGAAAAGTAAGCTGCCACTAAGTTCCCCCTGGACTGAACCCTCATGTCAGGGTGTGGGCAGCAATTGGTTGAAACCATTTCCTTTGGTTTATCATTGTTGACATGGCCGCACAGCTAATGTTTCAGTTCATTCCCAGGGGATGACTCCCATTCTCTCTGCCTCAATAAGCTGTCATTTCTTTTCACAGAAAATAATTTCCCCAGCTATTAATTCTTCAAATCAACAAGAATTTATAAAAACGTGTTCTTTATTCCTCTCTGAGAATCACACAGAATATTCATTTAACAGGCTTTGTTCCTAATCATCCCGGCTACCTTAGGGAGAAAAATCTGTCGACACCATCAAAGATTAGACAATCCGATTCCAGTCTCCTTGTCAGGTTTTGTTCCCAGCACTGGAGACTCAAACAGCTCACAGTTGAAGCGATTAAATCATTTCATAACTATTTAAGTTTAGAAACCCCTAAACTTAGAACGTTGACCTCATTGAGAGTTTGAATACAACTTTAATGTACTCTGGCAAGAATTACTACCTACTCTTTTCTCAATTTTCCTCCCCATATTCCCATATGAAAAGAAGATAAAAATGTGGGTAAGACAGTTTAGAAGTCACAAAAATGTTCTCTTCCAAAACTTTGTCATTAATTTGGATATGCAGAATGTATTTTTTGAAAAACAAAACAAAACAAAACAAAAAAAACCACAGAATTCCTAAAATAACAACAACAATAATTGCTACCGTTTGTTGAGTGTTTATCAAGTACCAGAGGCGATGCTAGACTGAATGATATTTCATTTAATTCCAGTATCAACTCTGAAAGGTGAGTATGAGGACTTCCCTCTTTGACAGGAAACTAAAGCTCAGAGAGGTTATGTAACTTACTCATGGTCACTCAGCTGTGCTTTAAAAATGTAGTTATTTTTGGCTCTCACAGTAAATATTGAATAAGTAAATTAAGGAAAGAATGACTAAGTATGTGAACCCGTGGCTTCCCGAAATGACCCCCACAGCCTATGTAATTGTTCTTAGGCAAAGGAAAATAAGCACAAAAATTAATTACAATATTAATAATAAAATTGTGCAGAAAGTCAGTAATTTGGGATAAAACAGATTTTTACACTGAAGTCTGATGTTTGAGAGGAGCTGGTCCAAATAGAGGGGAGAGACGAACCATTTGGGGAGATAATTCTAGTCGCTTTAAATTTTACTTGGAAAGTTTGGCTTCACTTTTCCTTGATACTAGTATTTCTCTTCACTGCTTTTATTTTTACCATTCTGACAAGTTTTCTTTTAGGTGTCAAAATGAACAAAATAAAACATCCCTAATTACAGGGGGCAGAAATTCAAGGGCAGGGACTCTCCACATTTTATATCTTACGATCCCTTGTCATTATTAGAGACTCTGCATCAAACCCTGATAGGAACAAAACTCTCAGCCATCCCACTTCCCCCAGCCCTCTACATCCATGAAAGACATTGATATGTTCATAAATATTGATCTTTATTAATCTTTCATTTTAAGTGTATAAAAATTTCAAAAATATTATAGTAAACATCACTGCTATAGCTCAAAAAGTAATAACCATAGAAAATACATTTGCTAGTAGTTGAAATAATAATTCTATTATTTAAAAAGTATGATAGGGCTATTTTTTAAAAAATGTATTATTCTGACTGAAACGCAAGACAAATTTCCTTTATCAAGAATTGCACTGATGATTTCTTAGGTACACATGGAGTTTGAGGAAATATTAATTTGTTAATGTTACTGACTATGCTTATCTGACCTACTCTTTCTGCAATCCCTTCACCATACCTCTCAGGGAGCCCATGAAGCATCAAGACTCAGGAGCTGGAGGCACAGTGCTGGGGAGGGCAGGCACAGATGGACAGACTGATTTAAAAAAAATTGGAACCATGAGGGCATAGGTCTGGAGAAAAGAACCAAGACCCAACAAGCATTCAAAATTGATGAGGAGGATAGAGGTAGGTGAGTGGTCAAAGGTCTGGCAAAGTTCCAGGTCTGGCCAGTTCCAAGAGAGTCACCCAAATTAAGGGAGCATGTGGGCAAGACAATGAACAGGCCCCAGGCACCAACCAGAGTCCTGCACACCTGGGGAAGGTTGGCCCTTGGAGCTTTAACAGCCTTTACTTTTCTTCCCCAGTTCCACACGCAGGTGGCCTGAAGGTCCTCAGCTCAAGGCTGTTGACATCGAAGAAAGGAGAAGGCCCAATTCTTCAAGTGTCTTTGCTAAAGAGTTGGTAGAGAGGAAGGCAAAATAGTATTAGGAGCTGAAAGTTAATGAATGAACAGGAAGAGCCTCACTGTTCATACCTAGTTTACAAGTGAGCAATGAAATTAGCTTGCAAGATGATCTGCTGCCCACCCATCACTCACCTCTGAGGAGCAGTAATTCTGGAACATTGGCTGCTGGGCTCACCCGAGTACTGGGTAAAGCTAGACATGGGTGGAGGTCAGAGAGGAGCTTGAGATGCGTAGATTTTCAATGGAATGGTCAAAATCCTACTGGTGGGCAAAAAAGACCAGATAGAGTAAATAGACGATAAAAAGAAGAGGAAAAGTAGCTATTTCAAGTCAAATTTGGAGAAGACATTTTGGGGAGAAGGGCCAATCGCTTATACCTATAAGGGCTGAGCACGAATACATATGGAGAGCCACATCCTCTATGTTTCAATATCTAAAAATTATAAATTAAGCTAACTGTATCAATCAGGGCCTCACCAGCAAAAGAGAACCAGATGGAGATATGTATTAAGAAATTTACTGCAAAATTTGGTTTATGCAATTGTGGAAGCCGGCTAGGTAAGTCTGAGATCTGTTCCAGCCTGTGGTCAAGAAGAATAGGCTAAACTCTGACACTGCAGTCCCCAGGCAGAATTTCTTCTTTCTCAGGAAATCTCAATTCTGTTCTAAAGGACTTTCAACTGATAGAATCAGGCCCACCCAGATTATCGAGGATAATCTCCTGTACTTAAGATCAACTGATTATAGATATAAATCCTATCTATAAGATACCTCAGGGCAACACTTAGATTAGAATTGGATTGAATAATGCTTTCGCTCTGTGTGGGAGGTAACGCTAGAATTATAACAAAATGTCTTAAAGAAATATTTAGATTGGGAAATGACCATGAACTTTACGTGTCTTTTTCAAATATTATGATATCATGTAGAAGAAATTAGTGTTGTCACAGAAAATACTGTAAGATAGTTTAATTTTATCATAAAAATTTTATCATATCACATATTGCAGTTTTAACCATCTCACAAACTCGAATTTAGATCCATATGATATTTTTACATTTCATTTCCTTTCAAGTGTTTCAAAGCTGACATAATGTGAAAAAAACTAAAAACAGCACGATGTTGCTGCATTTGTTCAAATATCTCTTTGGTAGGGAGCATACCTTGATCCATAATGACCAGAAAATCATCCTTACAGGAGTTTCTTTTGGAATTATTTGTACATAAATCTTCTTTATATTCATATACATGTTTTTGTTTCCTTACTTAATTAACTTATATTTTATTGGAAGGTCACTTTTCTGTACAGGTCACATGCAGTTTCTTTTGACTAACAGAAACACTTTTTCCTTAAAACTTTTAAAAAACATTTGTGACCCTTTTATAAGTGAAATGGCCCAACTCTGATCTTCTCTTTCTATAAAATTTTACCCAACTGTTCATACCGAATAGACAAAGTTCATTCCAAATAACAAAACAATGGGGGCAGCTCATGTTCAAAATTACCTGAATTTTCTGCTGAAGACCATGGTTTGCAGTTTATTTGAAGCTCTTTTGTTGTTTCACTTAACTCTCCTATCCATCTGATATTTTGTCTAAATTAAATCTTACTGCTTAACAGCATACCGTCAGCCTTGCCATTACGTGTCTAGGGATGGTTGCACAGCCAAATTTGACATTGGTTTCTTCCATTTTCCATCTTTTGGAAATGGATATGGACAATAATGTATGTAATTTTTTTGTTGTTCCATAGAATGCCATTGTTATCCACAAGTTGATGCTTTGTCTCCTGGTAACAAACTCAAACTACATTGAACACTGGATGATATGCTTTTCTTCACCTGAATACAATTCTCAACAAACTTTTTTGGGGAGGAAGGAAGAGCAGAGGAAGAGGGAGAGAATCCCAAGCAGGTCCAGGCCCAGCGTGGAGCCTGACACGGGGCTGGATCCCACCACTCTGAGATCATGACCTGAGCCAAAATCAAGAGTCAGATGCTCACCCCCCTGAGCCACCCAGACACCCCTCAACAAAGTTTTAAATCAATGCCCATAATTGAAATTTGTTTTTTCAGCTTTTTATAAAAGCCAGAACTCTCACTTATTACACAAGATGCAAAAACCATCAAAACACTTACAAATTTTGACTTCTTTATTTTTTCATCCATTGGTCTTTCATAATTTGTATGATAAATGTAGGTGTACAAGAAGACTTTTATCATTATATAATCTAGTTGACCCGAGGTATGCATACTTTAAAATTTTATGTTTTAAATATTCCTATTTTATTACTCATAATTAGCAATCCCTTTTAAAATTTTCCATTCTAGATAGTGATCATTTGTTTAATTATTTTTTATCTGTGTTTTTTATCTGTTTGTCCAGTTTAGCATCAAATTTCAAAATCATTTCTGCTTAACCTAAAAATATTCCAGTGTTTTCTGTAAATATTATTCTGTTATTGCCACAAAAATATCATTATGCTTGGATGAATATTGGACACAACATTATTCTTTTAATAATATCACCCAATGCCTAATGGTCAATTTCAGTGATTAAATATTAGCAATTGTTTTCCATTTATTCAATCTTTTTTTGTTTTTTTTAGTTACAATAATTGCTATTTGCTTTTGGGGGAGTTGCATTGTTTATGTTCTTTTTTTTTTTTTGAGAGCCTAAGAATTTCCAGCCACAGATATCTTCATTGGCCAAAGCTGACCTTGAAAATGGATTGCGCAACATGCACCAGTAATATCAAAACACTGTTTTTGAACTTACATTATAAAAACCGATTAGAGGGGCACCTGGGTGGCTCAGTCAGTTAAGCATCTGACTCTTGATTTCCGTTCAGGTCATGATCTCAGGGTCCTGAGATCAAGCCCCATGTTGGGCTCTGTGTTCAGCACAGGTTTTGTCCCTTTTGTCCCTCTCCCTCCTCTCGCCCCCGCCCTCCCTCCATGTGTTCTCTCTTAAATAAATAAATAAATAAATAAATAAAATCTTAAAAAAAAAACCAGATAGATAGAAGGCAGAGGTTTTATTGGTTTTATTAAAATGCCCAGAAACCTTCATGCAAAGATACCTTTAAATTAAAATTTTAAAGGACATCTCTCATTGAGTGCATTAGCATCCATTCCAATATTTATATCTGTAAATAAATATGTTTGGAAGACAAAAGCCATTTTGTCATGCCACTTAAATTATCAAGAAGGACTAAGGCAAAAATTATAAGTTTTTACAGTGGTAGTTCTATTTCTTTGCAGAGACCAAATCTCCACCTTTAAAATGATTTTGCCTGCAATGCTAACATTTCAGCCTATTCTGAATGTGTTAATGAAGCCACTTCCTCTGATGTTAGCCCTTTTGCTAATAGCATGTCTATTCCTCCAGTTCTTGGGCTGGAAAGGTAGGGCTGTCTTTAACTCATTCCTCTCCTTCATCTCATGATGGATGTCAGTTACCAAGTCCTGGCAGTCTTAGCTCAGCAATGTCCTTCCTATCTGTTCTCTGCCTCTTGGTCCTTGCTAACACTTCCCTAGTTTAGCCATCATTACTTCACCTGTAGACTTCTAAATAGGTTTCTAAATTGTGTACCCTTCTCCCAGGCTCTCTCCTATTCAAGTCAAACCATGCATTGGTACCACACTAATTCTTCAAAATCTCAGCCTGATTTTCAGTTGTGGATATCCTATACATTCTTTTAAAATCAAGTCCAGTTGTTTCTTCTTCCATGAAGCTTTAGCTGATCCTTTCAACCAGAGGATACCTCCCTCTTGAATCTCCTAGTCTTCTCTGGGAAAGACATTCTTCTTGCTTTGTTGTCTGATTACTTCTCTTATTCCCCTTACTAAACTATGAACTTCTTGTGGTCGAAGTCTTGGTCTTTCTATTCTTTATCTCCCCTGTTTCCCTAACATGATACTATATATACTAACAGCATCATCAAAAATTTGCTAAATTAAATTAAACAGAGATTTATAGAAGCTTCCTCTTCTAAATGAGCCTATTTTAATATCTATTCAGATTAAATTTTTAATGAAAAATTTTTCTTTGTCTGGAATATCCAGAAATTTTTGGCTCTAATAGAACTTCTTCTGAGGAATTGAAGGCAATCTCTCTTCACAGCTCCCCATTGTATGAGTAATGCTTCAAATCCAGATCTGTAGACAAACATTTTAGCCTAATGTATTAGGGTACTTGTAAGTTGTAAGCAGAAATGACTTAGAGCTGTCTTTCCTTCAACATTACAAAAAGCGAAGAGAAGTGGAGATGAATTATTACAGATTTACAGTCCTCCAAATCTGAGGGTAAGATAACAGTAATACCTTATAATTCTATCTCATTTAAGAGATCCCAATATTTGCAAATGCCATATTGGATAAAGGGTTAGGATCCAAAATACATAAAGAACTTACGAATCTCAACACTCAAAAAACAAATAATCCATTCTAAAAATGGGCAGAAGACATGAACAGACATTTCTCCAAAGAAGACATCCAGTTGGCTAACAGACACATGAAAAAATGTTCATAATCACTTACCATCAGGGAAATGCAAATCAAAACTACAATAAATTATCACCGCATGCCTGTCAGAATGGCTAAAATCAACAACACAAGAAACAACAGGTGTTGGCAAGGATGTGGAGAAAAAGGAACACTTGTGCACTGTTGGTGGGAATGCAAACTGGTACAGCCACTCTGGAAAACAGTATGGAGTTTCCTCAAAAAGTTAAAAATAAAACAGCCCTACAGTCCAGCAATCATACTACTGGATATTTACCTAAAGAATACAAAAACACTAATTCAAAGGAATACATGCACCCTTATGTTTATAGCAGAATTATTTACAATAATCAAGATATGGAAGGAGCCCAAGTATCCATTGATTTTAGATACAGATATATAGATATATCTATATGTATATATAGATATATAGATATATGGAATATTATTCGGCCATAAAAAAGAATGAAGTCTTGTCATTTGCAATGACATGGATGGAGCTAAGGAGTATAATGCTAAGTGAAATAAGTCGGTCAGAGAAAGACAAATACCATCTGATTTCACTCATATGTGGAATTTAAGAAACAAAACAAAAGAGCAAAGGAAAAAAGAGAGAGAGAGAGAAACCAAAAAACAGACACTTAACTACTGAGAACAAACTGAGGGTTACCAGAAGGGAGGTGGGTGGGAGGATGGGTGAAATACGTGATGGGGATTAAGGAGTGCACTTGTCATGATGGACCAAGGATGATGTATGGAAGTGTTGAATCACCATATTATACACCTGAAACTAATATAACATTATTTGTTACCAACTGGACTTAAAATAAAAACTCAAAAAAAGAGATCCCAAAATATTTCCATATACAAATGATGCTCAGAGCATCTGTAAGTTAATCAAGTTAGGTATTAATAAGCTAATTTTCAAAAAGCAAATAGATTTGTAAATGGAAAGTGAGAATTCCATCCATCCACCCACTGAACCGGCATTTTTTTAAATTTCCTTCACTCTGCATACTATTCCTTAAATTTAAATAATACACTAAAATTTCCATAGCATATACTAAAATTTTTCCTAAGATTTATTCTGGTAACACAAGAAAATAGGATCCTGGATTGAAAAAGCCATTAAATAATATCTAGCCTTGAAGTAATAAATGGGTCACATCTTAAGCATACCAGGTCTACCCAATTACTCAATTGGTAGCAGTTGCCTATAGCATTTAATTGAGAAGGACTGTATTACAAAGTCAAGGATAGTGGTTTGTAAAGAGATCGGTGATGGATTACCTGTATCTCGCAAGGATGTAGGAGGAGAAGGGACAGCATGTGTGCAGTATATTTGATGAGCTTAATCTAGTTCATCTCTCTAGTTGTAAAGGTGGGAAGACTGGACCTCAGAGAGTTGGAATGACTGGTTTTAAGATACATTGCTCCCAGAGGACAGAAACTGGACTAGAATCCAGAATTTTGAATGTACAGAGCAGTTTCATGTCTCCTCCCGTTCCATGTCTATATTCACGTACACACTTATGCCTGTCACTACTGATTACTAGCATCTCCAGTTTAGGGAGACCATGACTCCGAAAGAACACACACAAGGATAATTAATAATCTAATTGCTGATTCAGGAAAAGATCTCAGTTTTTGTGGGCATGAAAACACCTGCAGAAAAAGGAATGACTACTGCTTTTCAGGGGTAGGAGATTGTGGAGTATATTTGTTTTCAAAATTTCTGTTTGAAAAATCTCAACCGGAACTCCAACATCAAACTAGAGAAAACCTCCCTAAGGATGTTTGTTCCTGTTTGTTTAAATGGGAATATTCTAAGATATTTTGGCTACCTGGTCCGCTTGTTTTCATGCTGAGGGACATTCTGTCCTCTAGAAAGAGAAAAGAAAGAACAAAGCCTGAGCCTGAGAAAAGTGGAAGTAATCTTTTTCCCTAAAGCTAATTGTCTTGCAAAGCCATAAATATGACATGTGTTAATGGAGGATAATTAATTCATTCCTCATAAATATCATTCTTGTTTCACCAATGTGGCTATTTTCTCCAATGTTCTTATTTCCCCCAAAAGTACAGACACCTCCTGATAAGATATGAATCACCTGACCAAACTGAGAAGTCCCTGCCTCAAGAAAGCAAACATTTTGAGATTTACTAAGGCAATTCACATCAAAGGCAAGTGATACATTTATTTCAACACTTTGCTCCTACCCCTCTGAAACATGAAGGCAAATATTTACCCAAGCCATCAGGAAATATAGCTGTGACTGACACAAAATTGATTTTCCACATACATATCAGTCCCAGAAAAGTAAGTTATGAAAGAGTAGATTCACAGATACATTGGGAACTTTGTAAAAATTAGGAAAGGAAAGCTGTTTTCTCTTACGCAACATTCTTAGTTTGAGGAAAGGGGTTCTGAGAGAGCATGACCTATAATGTTCAATATAAAATTAAAAATCTTAACAGTCTAGAGTCAATTATTATCTTGTGTGAGTTACACATGACTCCATCACACAGTTCTGACATAATACAAAATATTTGCAGAAACAACAGTACAACACACCTGTAAAGGACAATGGAACAAAGCAAGAACCTTACAACCTTGAACTGTTCTTCAATCCTTGACCACTATGGGGACAGCCAGCAAGACCCAGAGCTCACCTGGAGCACTTGGGGCTTACACCATACCAGGCTTTGTACATTTATCTCCAGGGCCCTTTGAACTGGTGGTTGCAGTGCAGATAAAGAGGAGGGGGCAGGTGTGAGAAATACGTGGGTGGCAGAAGGATATGCTAATAGACTGGTGGGGAGAGAGCATGGTGAGGAAGAGGAAGGAGCTGAAGACCAAGCCTGAGGTGCTAGGAGTGAGGAGACCAATGATGGAGACATTTCCTGAGAAAGGAAATATAAGAGGAGGATCCTACTTGGTGTTTGAGATCATGAAAGAATCACAGATTCCTCCATAGGATATGGCAGTAGAAGCCATTTGCCTAGAGTCTGGATATAAGGAAACACCTCAGCCCTCCCAGTCAGACTGTGGGAGGTTCCCTATACCTCAGACTCCACCAGCACCACTTTTGTACCCTCAGCCCAGTCAGATGGGCATCTGTAGCACATCTAACTATTAAAGTTACACTGATTCAACTATACACTATCCTCAGAGGAATTAAAAAAAAAAAGAGAGAGAGAAATAATTTAAACAGTTGAGGGGATTCTAACTGCCACCCCACTCAATTGACGGAGGCTTCCTAGTAAGTCAGAGAGGTACAGGAGCCCCTAGATCTGAGCAGGAGTGACCTCCTCCACCTCATGCTCCTGGCCCCCTCCTGCTCCACAAGGGGTCTCACACATATGGGTATAAACATCCAGGTTAACATATCTAGACTCTAACCATACATGCCTGGTCACCGTGTGGGGTTAGGAATCTGCATACCAGTGGTACAATCCATTCTAGGGGCAAAGCCTACACAGGCCCAGAAAACCAGGCTGAGGTCTTTAGTAAGGAGTTCTAGGATCCTGGATTGCTATAGTGAAGTCTAGAGAGTATGGGTCATGGGTTCTGGAGGAGCTTGTCCCTTCAGCCCTAAGGAGCGATGTGGCTGGAGGATGACCTCTCCCTTCACTGCCACACTCTGGCACAAAACTTTAAGGAGTCTGAAAGATGCCTGTCCATGCAGGTTTTTTTGTTTTTGTTTTTGTTTTTTTTTTTTTTTTAGAGAGAGTGTGTGAGCAAGGTAGGGAAGGGGCAGAGGGGGAGGAAGAGAGAGAATCCCAAGCAGGCTCCACACCAAGTGTGGAGCCCAACATAGGGCTTGATCTCAAGACCCTGAGATCATGACCTGGGCTGAAATCAAGAGTCAAGAGGCAGATGCTTAACTGACTGAGCCATCCAGGCACCCCTCCCTCCCTCCACACCATTATTATGAAAGTCTACTGGTCAAGGAAGAAAGATGAAATACATTTTATTTGACAATTTGTTTGCTTGATTTATAACTTCAAAATATAGAGACATATGTTCTGTGGGCCTCTATTTATATTCTTGTCCCAGTTTTCACCAAAAGCAAGGATAGGGTCTGGAGAAGGCAGATTTGAGTTGGTCACTTCCTCCGGTTGCTCAGTGCCCGTGTTTCTCTGACACTGAGTATGACTCTTGCCATATTGTGTGTGTCTTTAGGATTAAGAGATACATATTACTCATATCCTATAGCCCCTGAATGCAAGTCAGCTACTGCACCTGATCCCAGCTAGGACACAGCCATCATGTCTAACCCTGAGAGATCACGGGCCATGTTGGACTCACTGTGACACTGTGTCATGTTTGTCCCAGTCTGACCTGTCAATATGGGCTTTTACATAGCTGTCTATGTCTCATGAAGGTATTTTTCAAAGTTAATTTTGACTGTATTTAAATGTATGTACATGCTGACTGAATGACCATCAGGCATCCCGGTGAAGGTAATAACCCTTATGCTAGTCATTAGAGTGTGAAGGGAAAAAATGTAAGTAAGATGAATTGGGGATGGTTTCAACTGGAAGAAAAATAAAAGATGTGGGATAATTTAGATATTTTATTCTTTTGCCACCCCAAAGACAAATGAGAATGACCAAGGCAACTGACGTCAACCCTCTCACTTACCTACTTCAAAATTGATGAATTGATGGAGCAGACAAGCAAGTGCTTTGTGGATAGGATGAATAATTCTATTTATAAAGAGGGGAAAGAAAATATAATAAAAGGTCAAGTTCTAAAATCCCATTATGAGGATTGGATCCTCTGTTGTTCGATAAAAAATCACAAGAGAACCTTCCCTCTCAGACTTAAGCCCAGCACTACAGTCCCTGAACCTTGAATTCAATAAGAGAAGGCCCTGCCACCTTCTGATGAAACTGGTTCATCCTGATACTTTGAAGCAAGTCTCCCAGGAACAAGCTGTTGGAGAGAAAGATAGTTTTACTGAAACTGTAAGGGCTGATTTTCAAGAACTGGGAAAAGCAACATTGCTTTAAGAAGGACAACACTGCCAATAATTGAGTTCTTCTAAAGGAAGTTTGAAAAGATAGGATGGTAAACACTCAAAGAGAACTAAGCTTTCAAAGAAGTAGGTGCCCATGGCTGAAAACATAAAGGCTGTTTTTTTTCTGTCTGAAAGATGGTTCAGTTGCTTTTATTTCAGAAGAAATGTCAGCTATTATTTGGGAGCTGTTGATTATCTTGTTCAATGGGTACAGAGAATACAAAGTTAGCAGGAAATGAGACCACAAAAAAAAAATTCAAAAAGAGAGGAATGTGCATCATGATGGTGAGCAAAATTCAGAGGTGGAATAAACTAGAATCCTAATAGAGTGGGCTTGTGAGAAATATATGGACAAAGTATGGAAGGGGGAATCTTAAAGATTCCCAAGTTTAGGTTTGATAATTTCTTATTAAGGCTACTAAACATAATTCTTTGAAAGTCAGATTTTTCTCCTAAATTATAATTTGAATATAACATCAAGACAGAGTCCATTATTCAAGAACAGATATTGTGTACAGCACCTTCAATTTTGTAAGCGGTAAGAGAAATGTAAGGCACAGTTCCTGACTTCAGAAAGTTGTTTTTTTTTTTCCCTAGGAGGAACGCAAAACCAAGACCGTGGACTGAATTGTGTAGACAGTAGGAAGAGGGCTGCCCATCGGGGGAATCCGCCTCTGCCATTTACTGCACATGTGACATTGAGGAAGTTTCTAGGCCACTCCGTGCCTCAGCTTCATCCATAAAATGGGGATAAGCACTATAAACCTCTCTATGGAATTGTTGTGAAGACTAAATGAGTTAATATATGTAAAAGTCCTTATACCAGTTTCTAGCACGTAGTAGGTGCTCAATACTTTTGACTGTAATTATCATTATAGTTATTATTTACTTTTTAAAAAGATTTTATTTATTTATTTATTTGAGAGAGACAGAGTAAATGAGAGGGAGAGGGAGAGAGAATCTGAAGCAGACTCCACACTAGCACAGAGCCCAACACAGGGCTTGATCCTACAACCATGAGATCATGACCTGAGCTGAAATCAAGAGTCGGATGCTTAACCAACTGAGCCACCCAGGTGCCCCTACTTACTTTTTAAATAGACTTAGAGACATCATACTTCTTTTTTTTTTTTGAAACATACTAAGAACAGGTTTCCTGCAGTATGGAATAACATATTTTTGGATATAAAATGAAGAACCATGCTCTATATATTCTTTTAATATAAATGATTACAATTATAATGGTTATAATATATTGCAAAGCAGACATTGGTAAGCACTTCACGTATAATGTATTTTCTTACTTAAATGCTCATTGCCAATTTTCAAGATGGGCATGGATAGATACATTTTCATTGAGGATCTAAAAAGTTAAGCACTTGCCCATATTCAGCCTCACAGTTAGTAAGTGATGGCATTTGGACCATGCTGTTGTGCCTAAGCAAATTGGGAAACTCAAGGCTGTATCACTTTCTTATACAAGCAGTTGTGTTCTCATGAGAGACTATGGACTCTGAGAAACAAACTGAGGGTTCTAGAGGGGAGAGGGGTGGGGGATGGGTTAGCCCAGTGATGGGTATTAAGGAGGGCACGTACTGCATGGAGCACTGAGTGTTATACGCAAACAATGAATCATGGAACACTACATCAAAAACTAATGATGTAATGTATGGTGATTAACATAACATAATAAAAAAATAGGGTTTTTTTTAATTGAATAAATGGCTATTACTTCCAAAAAAAAAAAAAGCAGTTGTGTTCTGCCCGCAGCCCTCATAGCCATCACTTCTCAAACCCTTTGAAATATATTCAAAAAGCAAGAGAGAGCTGAGCCTGAAAACAAAAGAGGAGACACAGTTTTCCCTTGAGACTGAGGTCTAGGGTTAAGGGGCTCACATGCCTAAGAAGATAATTTTCTCCCTGGTTACTTAGGAGCACAAAGTAGGAGCACTTTAAACTCGACCTGTATTCCAAATGTGGTCTGGCTGTCTCTTCCTGGCTCTCAGGGTTCCACCTTCCTGGAAGAGTACAGTCTGCCAATGACATTTTTATTCTCTAGCCCATGAGTGAGGAAGTGCTTAATAAGTCACTCATCTGGAAAGCTCAATTGAGTGAGTTTTTTCCCCCCATAATGCTAACAGTGCAAATAAAGAGGTCTATCAGTCCAAATGAAGCATTGTGATAAGATACATTTTCTCCTATCAAGTTTTGCTGGAAACATTTCTTTTGTTGAAACTAGTGCTTCTCACACTTGTCTCAGGAATTCCTGACATTAAAAATTAGAGCCTTTGTTTGTGCTTATGTTCTTATACTCTTAATGTTTATTAATATTAACCATTTTAGGAATTAAATCTGAAATGGAAAAAATATATTTGGTAATTCATTTTATTTTATCTCATTTTATTTTTTTAATTTCAGTATAATTAACATGCAGTATTATCTTAGCTTCAGGTGTACAATATAGTGATTCCACAATTCTACACATTACTCAGTGCTCATCATGATAAGTGTACTCTTAATCTCCTTCACCTGTTTCACCCATCCCTCAACGTGAGTGAAATCAAATAGTATTTGTCTTTCTCTGACTGACTTACTGCACTTAACATAATACCCTCTAGATCCGTCCATGTTGCAAATGGCAAGATTTCATTTTCTTTTATGGCTGAGTAATGTTCCATTATATATAATGTCATATATATATATGTATATATATGCATGCCACATCTTCTTTATCCATTCATCTATGGATAGACAGTTGGGCTGCTTCCATAATTTGGCTATTGTAAACAATGTTACAATAAACATAGGGGTGCATGTATCTTTTTGAATAAGCAAATACCAAGCAGTAGAATTACTGGATCATATGGTAATTCTATTTTTAATTTTTTGAGGAACCTCCATACTGTTTTCCACAGTATCTTCACTAGTGTGCATGAGGGTTCCTTTTCGCCTCATCCTTGCCAATACTTGTTTCACAGGCGTGAGGTGATATCTCACTGTGGTTTTCATTTGCATTTCCCTTGTGAGGAGGTATCCTCTGGTTGAAAGGATCAGCTAAAGCTTCATGGAAGAAGAAACAACTGGACTTGATTTTAAAATTTATATCTGTAAATAAATATGTTTGGAAGACAAAAGCCATTTTGTCATGCCACTTAAATTATCAAGAAGGACTAAGGCAAAAATTATAAGCTTTTACAGTGGTAGTTCTATTTCTTTGCAGAGACCAAATGTCCTCCTTTAAAATGATTTTGCCTGCAATGCTAACATTTCAGCCTATTCTGAATGTGTTAATGAAGCCACTTCCTCTGATGTTAGCCCTTTTGCTAATAGCATGTCTATTCCTCCAGTTCTTGGGCTGGAAAGGTAGGACTGTCTTTAACTCATTCTTCATGTGTCTATTTGTCATCTGTTTGTCTTCCTTGGAAAAATATCTGTTCATGTTTTCTGCCCATTTTTAATTGGATTATTTTTTGGTGTTGAGTTATATAAGTTCTTTATATACTTTGGATACTAATCCTTTATCGGATATGTCATTTGCAAATATCTTCTCCCATTCAGTAGGTTGTTTTCTTGTTTTGTTGATCGTTTTCTTTGCTGTGCAGAAGATTTTTATTTTGATATAGTCCCAATGGTTTATTTTTGCTTTTGTTTCCCTTGCCTGGGAGGCATATCTAGAAAAATTTAGCTACGTCCAATGTCAGAGAAATTACTGCCTGTGTTCTCTTCGAGGATTTTCATGGCTTCAAGTAATACATTGAGATCTTTAATCTATTTTGAGTTTATTTTTGTGTATGGTTTAAAGAAAGTGGTCCAGTTTCATTATTTTGCATGTAGCTGTCCAGTTTTTCCCAACATCACTTGTTGAAGAGACTTTTTCCTACTGCATATTCTTGCCTCCTTTGTTGTACATTAATTGACCATATAATCATGGGTTTATTTCTGGGCTTTCATTCCATTCCACTGATCTATGTGTCTGTTTTGTATCAGTACCATACTGTTTTGATTACTACAACTTTGTAGCATATCTTGAAATCTAGGATTGTGATACCTCCAGTTTTGTTCTTCATTTTGGTAAATCATTTAAAATGGCAATAATCTACCCATCACATGTTAACAAAAATAACATTTTTATGAAAAATAATTGCGCATTCCAGAACAAAAACAAATTGAGTGACAAGAGTGGCATTGGTTTACATTTTTGCAAACCTCTTTGTGTTTAATAGAAGATAGCTGGATCCTCATATTTACTTCTGTATTCAGCCTTTGGAAAATCTCATCATATGAATACAAGAAAATGAGAGTAAAAAAGGCAAATTATATTTTAATGTTATGTTGAAAATAGATTTGACCTCAAAGACTTCTCAGAAACTCTAATCACTGGACCATGCTTAAAAACCTCTGGCTTAATGATCTAAGAAGGCAGGAGAAGGCAGACTAGAGAAACACAAAGTGAAAATCATTCAGATATGAAGAGATAAGACAGGGAGGTCACTGAAAAAAAAACCTCTTTAGTAAATTTTGAAGTGTTAGTGTGAGTAAAGAAAACTGCTTTGTTAAGATGCTATTTGTTTCTTCAGGTGGTTACACCAACTTTGAAATGTTTTTTAGCAATTAGCCACTGTTGACAGCTTTTCAGTTCCTCTTTGGGAAATCACCTCTCAGTGGGAGCCAGGACCTGGTGCATCATTTGCCTAGCCCAGTGCAAAATGAAAATGTGGACTCCTTGTTCAAAGAATTTCAAGACAGTGATAGCAGAGCATTGATCCATTCATGGGCCCTTCAAAATGTAGGACTCTGTGCAACTTACAGTTCACACACCAGTGAAGCTGGCCCTGATGGGAGTACTTAGAGAAGAGAATTGTTTTCTGGACTACATTGGTAGCGAACAGGGAATTATCCTTGGAAATGAATGAAATCACAGGGAAGCCTCACATCTTTTCCCATCCCTTTCTAGGCCCATTGAGCATTTTCTCTTAAATATAGTAATTTCCATCAATCTTCTCAAATTATCTAGAAAAGAATCTTTGGAAATCTCACAATATTTGAACACTATACTTTTGGAAGGTGAATATGTTCTCCCTGATACCATGCTTACAATTTGGATGATAGCTTCCATCCGTTTATCCATCTGTCCATCCATTTATTTTTTGACATAACATTTATCAAGTACCTGCTGTGTGCAAGAGTCTATCCTGGGAGCTGAGGAGTCAGTTGGAAGCTTCCATTAAAAGTGTTAATACAGGACACCTGGGTGGCTCAGTTGGTTAAGCATCTGACTCTTGATTTTGGCTCAGGTCATGATCTCAGGGTTGTGAGATCAAGCCCTGTGCCGAGCTCCATGCTCAGTGGGAGTCTGCTTGAGATTATCTCTCTCCCTCTCCCTCTGCCCCTCACTGCCAAAATAAATAAATAAATCTAAAAAAACCACTCTCTCTCTCCCTCTGCCCCTCCCACCCCACGGTCTCACTCACTCTCTCTCTATCTGTAAATAAACAACAACAAAAAAAACTGTTAATACATTCTCATGGGAAAGCTTAGACCAATTTTCTTACTATTAATTTTCAGAAGAAAGACTAGCATTGTTTCAAATTGTGCATAAGTACTATAAGACTTTTGAGGTCTTAGTAGGTACCCTTATATTAAGTATCAAATACTTAAGAAGGCTCTGGGGTGCCTGCGTGGCTCAGTCAGTTGAGCATTCAACTCTTGATTTTTGCTCAGGTCATGATGTCAGGGTCTGGGATCAAGCCCCATGTTGGGCTCGTGCTCAGTGAGGAGTCTGCTTGAGATTCTCTGTCTCCCTCTCCCTCTGCTCCTCTCCCCACCACTCTCTCACATGTTCTCTCTCTCTCAAATAAACAAATAAATAAAATCTTAGAAAAAAGAAGGCTCTGAGTCTAGATTCTGACCATATGACATATAATCTGCTTGCTATTGACTTCCTCTGCATGCTCTGGAATAATCAACTTTTAAACTTAACCTTTTATAGGAGTTTCAGCTCCCTCAAATCCTTTGTGCAATGAGGTTCCATGGCAGCTAGACTGTTGGAAGGCCTGTCACAATGGCAGTCACCTTCTTAATCCTTTTCCTCAAATACTCACTTGTCCAAGCTTTCATTTGTGCAGCCCAGATCATTCTCTTACTGACCTCCAAAAGAATCTTATGCCTCCCTGCCTCGATGCATTTGCCTTTTCTCCTTGGCCCATGTGGAAAGCCTTCCCTCTCTTCCCTATCTCATGCTACACTTCCAAATGCTTCCACTTTTTCAAGTTTGATGCCCAGGTATTTTACCTCATTAATTCTATTTTCGTGAACCTAATGAAAGGAAATGATGAAAGATACAAACAGATGTGCATCCTATATATTACTATATTATTTACATTACAAAAATTGAAACAATTTGGCTTATTTTCCTAATTCTAAGAACTGTATTATAACACATTTTACCTCTCTAATACATGTTACAAATGATGTATACCTAATGTAATTTTTCCTTTATTCTACAAAATGCTATTTTAAATCCATGTTTCGTTTAAAAATAATTGACAACTTAAAGGGAAATATGAATGCTCCTGTGAAATTAGGGAGTACAGTCCACAAAATCATCCTCACTTCTGATGCCAACTGTAGAGTTTGGGGATTCTTAAGGCCACCTTCAGTTTTGATAATTCACTAAGATTCACAGAATTCACCAAAAACTGTTATACTTATGGTAATGGTTTATTATAATGAAAGAATACAGGTGAAAACCATAGGGCAGAGTTCCAGAAAATTCCAAATATGAAGCATCTATTTGTCTCCTTCCAGTAGAATCATGGTCAGCGTGAAATCCCCTGGCAACAATGTGTGATAATATGACAAAGTATTGCCAACTAGAGAAGGCCTCCTGATTCTTGAATGTCTGGAATTTTTATTGGGGCTCAAGCATAAATACATGACTGACTGCTTGTGTGACAGTTTGGCACATCCTACTTCATGTTCAGCCCCTCTGGAAGTAAAACAGAGGCGACATGGCCCTAAAGCCTCTGTCATAAATCACATTCTTAGACTGCGCAGTGTGGCACAAATCCCCAAGGTAAACAAAGACACTCTTATCAGGCAGGACATTCCAAAGGCCAAGAGAATATCTCCCAGTAGCCAAAGTAAAAGCCAAACCTCTCTTTGGGTAAGATTAATTCATTACTACAGAGCCCTGCAAATGAGGGGTTGGTTAAATTATTAAATACAGTACAACAACGTGATGGAAGAGCATGCAACTCATTAAAATTATGTTTTGAAACCTACTTATGACATGGGGATATTTGCAGAGCATAGTCTTGTGTATATCTTCTAAATTGTGTGTGTGTGTGTGTGTGCTTGTATGTATGTGATGTCTTTTAGCTCACCTGGGCTTTATTTACATTCTTCTGCATTAATGATTTTTTCAGTTGCCCACATTCAGTTTCCATGAAATGTATTTTTTTATTCTCCCATTCAAGTTTTGCATTTCCTTACAGGATAACAAAGACTTCTCCTTCCTTCCTATTACCTTTATCGCCATACCAGGCCTTGTGTCAATGTCTAAAGTCTAAGAATGGAAATTTACCTTGGAAAGTCAGTTGTACAGAGAAGAGAGTTTCTTGGTAAGAATTCTCTGTTTCTCTGCCTCTTAAATTTAATCTTTTAATTTGCTGAACAAACCTTACAGAATTTGTGTTAGGACCAGGGGCTATACAGGTGAGTGAGCCATATATTCAATCTTACATCCAAAAGGCTGGGAATCTGGTGACAGAAAGAAACATATAAAGGATAAGCTACCACATAATGACAAAGGTTTGTTCTCACCCCACGAAAACCCAAGTGCTCCAGCATGTTCCAATCTAGAAACTTAGAAAATAGTTGAGAGGTTACTCTAGCTGAGCCATAGAGGTAGGGCATTTACAATAGAACAGTCATTCTTCCACGGATCCCATGCTATAGCTTCCAAGCCACAACCAGATCCCAGGATGTAATATTAGGATGGGGACTCAAGTGTCTGTCACCTTATGGACACAGAATCTGAATTCTATTTCCATTCTATTTACTTTGGAGTTTGACCTCTTGCCCTCCTTTCAATTCTCATGTTCAAAGGCGCATTACATTGCTATCCAAGCCATTAGGAAGGCAGGACGGACGTTTGCAGCAGACATCTCAAGTGAGGCCAGGGTTCCCACATTTTATCTTCACTGATTTCACAGTGGTTTACCAGGCACCACTTCTGACTTTGCTGTTTGTTTTGGAGCGAAGCAAGCAAAACAAAACAATGACAAGATAGAACAAAATAAAAATACATGTTGTTTTTTTTTTTCCAACAACGTAAGTGATTGATTGAAGGAATAAATGATAAATATTCTTTAATATATACAAGTATAACAGAGAGACACAAAGTGGAAAATACCATAACACCAGAAAAAAAGACTATAAGACTTGAGGAAATAAAATATCCCTCCCCCTATACACAGATCTGCCTCGACCCCCAATATGATTTGGTTCTAGGACCCTTAAAATTTTCTTTGGCACCATTTCTAATGACTATCACAGCTGCTGTGTTTAATATTTAAGTCAGCTGTTTCCATGCAGTGTTAGGGGTTTTCTTAAGCACTCCAAAAGTCAGCATTGTTATTGCTAAGTTCAAAAACAAGTTCCACCTTTCTGCTCCATTCAAAGCCCAGGGGCGTGGGGGAAATCTCTATCTACAAGCCAGGCAGCGCACACACAAATGCATGCAAACACAGGTCCACAGACCAACCAACCACCAAGAAGGAAATGCTTTTCATTTTGGCTTGTCCTGAAGGGCTTGGCAAACAGTGGAGAGAACTGAGATGGGAAAATACCAAAAAGCTGCTTGAAGCATGCATCTGTGTGTTTAAAAGAAGAACAGGGAGGTGTGAGTGACTCTGGATCGCAGAGTGTTGAAGTAGATATATAGCCACATTAAATGAAAGGGTCTCACTTTCTTCATCTCCTTGACCATATTTTTTTCTGCCACACGCAGAGCTTTTTTTCCTACACCAGATTTACAAATAATACAGAAAGCAAAACCATTTTGATCAGTTGCTTGAAGAGGGAAATATCTGTGAATGGATAATTACTTAGGACTAGTCCACAGATTAGTTGGCTAGTGTTGAAAGAATATAGGTCAATCTTCTAGCTGATTCTTTTCTACACTTCCAGCATCTAATGATCAACTGAATCATTTTTAGCTTTTATCCAGTCACCTGGTTTTCTTGTAGACAATTTTAACATAAATAAAAGTTGTCCAAAATAGGGCAAAGTAGCCTTTCTTCTTATCAACCAAGTGTAATATGCACCACACACACTCATGAAGGCACACTCACACACATACATACGTACATACACACACGCAACTTGATAACCAGAACCAAGAATTACGACATGGGGTTATTTTTAATTTCAATATTGTTGAATAGTTCCTTGGCCTTTCTTGACTCATTTTGGAAAATATGAACTCCTCAAGGGCATACATTGTGTTGACAATTTCCTTTCTATCCTCCCCCAGCACCACATCACTTTGGACATTAACAGGAACTCAGAATATGTTAAATGGATATATGTGTGAATGATTCAGAACATAACTCAATCATCAAAAGACTTTAATTAGCAAATGAAAAGATATATTTCAAGTGTATAGAATTCATATGCAAATCTAATACAATGGGCTAGCTACCAACAAAGAATAAAGCACAGTCGTTGCTGTGAAGGAGTGAGTAACCTAGCGGGTGAAACAAGATTAAAGGAAACGAAGAACAGCAAATGATAGGAAAGGAATGCAATAAATAACCCCCTGTAACATCTTGGTGGCTACTTGAGTATTACAAGGTTCAGAGGAGAGGGGAGCTGACAGAGGCATGAGCAGCAGGAATGTCCTCACGCAGGATATGGGTGCCACCTACACCATGAAGAGCCAGGGAGATTTGCCACGGTGGAAGAGACTGGCTGGGCTTTTTAGGCGAGTGAAACCACATGGTGAGTGGTTATGTTATTTACTGATGGGGCCTACGTATTCCAAATCCATAAAAATAACACCTTGCAAGATGGCAGAGGCTAGGAGACAGCAAGAAACTGACCAGGCAAGCTGCGAAGCTGTAGGCTTGCAATGGGTTGGCAATCATGTGGAAAGACAGGATGGGTGAGCAACACATAGGTTCCATATGGACAGGAACCTCACCTGCCTTGTTCATCTTGCTCACTATTATATCCCTGATACCTACAACAGTGCTTGGCCCATAACAGGAGCCCAGCATACTTTTGTTGAGTAGATGAATGAGTGAATCTTGGAAAGGCTCACAGGGAGTCTCAGGTTTGTATACTTCCAAGCAAAACCATCTTTAGAAACCTGCAGAGTGAGTGCTATGTTTGTTTTCCCGAATGGACTGGTCTCAGTAGTGTCTGCTAAAAACACAGACCATTTCTCCATTAGAGTAAAGGTTAAAAAAAAAAACAACCCTCAAAGAATGTTCTTTCTCTTCCCTTCAGAAGTGCATGAAAGTAAATGTCCTTTTCTAAGCTGACCTACTCCACACCCAGGCCCAGAAGAATGAAGTTTGATTGCTCATTCCAAAGTTTGCATGACTACCAGTGTTAACAAAGGTCACAAAAGTATGCAGCCCTTTACAAACGAGTCAGTTATTTATTTTTCCTGTGTCATGTGTGCACTCTGAGGACTGAGTCTGTGTGGTAGAGTTTATTGTGCATAATGGCTTCAAATCTAGTCAAATTCCCAATTTAGCTTCAATTAAACACAAAGAAAGGATCTGTCCCAAGATTTACGGAATATATTCAGAAGGAAGAAATGCCCCAACTAAGAAAACATGGAATGAGTTGATATGTCAATTCATAAGATGAAAATAAAAAAGAGACCATGTTTTATTCCTTATCCTAAAACTAAGGGTAACTGATATTTCAGTGTTTTCTGAAAATGACACTGTCCTCAAACCCTCATGCTCTCCACTCCTTCCAACCAGACCTTTTACTTCTGACACATAGAAGGAAATAAAGAGACTCCCCAGTATGCATCTCTTTCTTCTTCTGTGGTCTCACAAGCCCTTCAGGAAAAGATCATGCCCTCCATACAGTAACCTTCAATGTCTACACTTTGTTTTCTTCTAGGAATATGAAACCTTTTATGATTTCTCCACAACATACTCTCAGCAGCAGTAGGAATATAAATCAATGTTCTCTCCCTCTTTTGGCTTTTTTTCCTCCCACTCATGGCTTCATGCTTTCCAACACCCAAAAACGGATTTTCACATATGTGTTTGTTTTTCCTTTGTTTGCTGGCAGGTCTCCCCTGTGCCCAGGATCCAGGGAAAAGGGCAGAGAATGAACATGGAGTATTTCCTAGGGCTTCTCAGTGACCCGCCTTTTGACTCCTCCACTGGGAGAGGAAAGAACCATAGTTATCTTCCTATTCAGGAAATTCAGCCTGGAAGCCTGGCTTCCTGCGAGTGTGACCTCACGCTCCTCAGAGGACATTCAACCTTCTTGATGTTCTTGTCGGTCCAAGGATTGTGGGAGGTAAGGTTGGGGAAGCCAAAATTGGAGCCTGTGATGTCTGGCGTGGCTACACATCCGTGAAGGATGTAGGTAGACCCAACAGAAGACCACCAACTATGAATTCTGTGGTCAGTGTTTTATGTGGTTAAATGATGACATTTCTTGCTAGGGCTAAATCAACAGTTGACAGAAAGACATTAACCAAAGTAGAATAAGGTGATAGATATCAGAAGGCATCTCGGTAATCTCTCTCTTACCCGTGTTTCAGTGATTCTTGGATCTTGAGTAGTTTGGGAGCAGAAAGAACAAGGGTTTTGGAGTGAGAGAGTTTCTGAGCTTAAATCTCACTTTTGTTACTTTCTAGGTAAACTTGGTCTCTGTTTCCTCATCTATAGAACTGAGAGGATAATTATAATTAAGTCGCATTCTCTGTGTAAAGAATCTTGTGCTGAGTCATGTAAATGGGACGCAGAAGATTTGCAATAGAAGGCTTACTGAGTCTAAATGGTGCTGATCTTTAATAAGTTGATTTGAGTGGACTCTTTCTGGACAAGGTGGAGATGATAACCATGAACATCGAGTCAGTAGCGGCACAAGGAAAATCTACCTGTACCTAGGCACATGTCCAACCAGGAGGCAGAGCTATATCTTAAAGTGGGGTGTGTGCATGTGTGTGTGTGCCCATGAGCGCCTTATCCTGGATTTCCTGCTCCCACTACCTCCTCCTGGAAATGTCGTAAGATAACTGAGCACACGAATACTGTACTTTATCCAGAAGAAGCATTTGCAAAGAAAAAGCTGGAATTCAGTAATGAAGTCTCACCTCTTGGCAGTAAAAGTTGCTGGCCCCTGCCAAGGTGCAGATGATGTCAGATCTTGATCAAAGTTGCTCAGTGCCCACATCTATGTCTGCTATGTTTTTTTACATGTGAAATTGGTTTATCAGCTGCACTGGAGGGGGAATCCCAGAGTTAATATATTGAATTGGGACTTCATTGCACTACTGGGCTGGCATGGAGATGGGAGGAGGAAGAGGGTGTGTGTGTATGTGGAGTTAACACTTCTGTTGGAGTTATCTTCAGGGTCAGCATCACAATCTTCTGAATATCTGCTATGATGACAAAATCAGCAGCTTTGAGGGGGGTGTGAAGTTTTTGAGAAAATAAAAGTCATCCAGACAATTTTTATGGATATAAGTAGCCACATAAAACAAGGCAGTTTTTATTTTGAAAATTAGGTAAAACTCTAAAATTCTAAACTTATAAGATCTATTCCCTCTGTATTTCATATCTAGTTCAATCTCATAGAAAATTTCCAAACTTCTTTTATGTGAATTTTTGAAATAAACATTAAATGTAAACTTACAAGGGAGAATATATACAGTGGGTCCCATTTGTGGGCAAGGTTAGTCTTAAAAAATATATCCCAAATCTTTAACAATGATTCTTTCTTGAAAGGATGGGGGACTTGGGGGGGGGGCAAAAGTATAATAAGGAAAGGATTTTTTACTTTCTATCTTATATACTTTTTATATTTATAATAAAATAAAAGCTAAAAGTAAGAAGAGTTAACATATACTGAACACATACTATGTTCCATGAATTTTGCTACATGCACTATTTTATTTAATTTTCTTAATTACCCTGTGGGCAGGTAACATCACCGCCTCAATTTCACCATCGAGGAAACTGAGGCCTTGGAGGAACTGAATCACTTGCCAGGCACACGTTGCTGAGTAGAATTTAGTGCAAATGTGGAGTCCAGATTCTGTACTTCTGGCCACCATACTAAACGTCCTCAACTGAACGAATAAATACAAGTTAAAATTCCTTTTTGGGGAACAAAGAGCCAATCTCACTACCTCATAGTCACACCTCCCATACATCTCATGCTTATACTTGGAATGTAGTTTGGTTCATTTCAACACTCAATCAAGTGTGTATTACTGGCTACAAAACCCTTCCCAGCACCTACCATGCCAGGGTGAGGACAATGCGCACCTTTTGCAGGGGTGGGGATGGGTAGAAAACAAGAGAGCCCAGAAAAAGATATCTGAGGCTGCTGGTTGGTTTTCCTTAAAGCAGAAAACAAAAGGCAGAGGGAGAGATGAGCTAGAAAGATCTTGTAATTTAGGAAACTGAGAGCACCGCACATTCGGAATCCTAACTAGAAGTTAAAGTAATGCTCTTTGATACACTTTTGAAGTCTGTTTTATGTTAGCAAAATAAAATCATTAGAACTTTCTTTTGGTTTGTAACTGTTTGGTATTCTTCTTTTTAAAAGCTTTCTTTTGCCTAGGGATTTTTTCTTTCGACAAATCAAGGGTCATTAAATTTTTCTATAGGATAATGAATAAGAAAAAGAAATACACGTAATGGGTCCCTCTCCTTCATGGCCTCCTCTGGTCTTTCCCCTCCCTTTTATATTTTTAAAGGTTTTATTTATTTATTTGACAGAGAGAGAGAGAGAGCACAAGCAGGAGGAGTGGCAGTCAGAGGGAGAAGCAGGCCTCCCGCTGAGCAGGGAGCCCAATGGGGGGCTCCATCCCAGGACCCTGAGATCATGACCTGAGCCAGCCTAAGGCAGACACTTCAGATGGCCTCCCCTCCCTTTTAAACAAGTATTTTCTATACCATCCTGATAGAATGTCCCAATACAAATATTTTGCTTGATTAAATCCCTGGCACAGTGATCTTCATACTCTTAAAATTTGGGGAAGGAAGGAAAAAGAAAATTTAACACCTCTAGTGTGCAGCACTAAACAAGCTGTTTTATGGACTTCATTTGAGCCTTCCAGTGACCCTGGATCTTTCCCATTTTACAAATAAAGAGAGATAAGATAACCTGTCTTAGGTGGTCAGTAGCAGAACTGAGATCTGAAGCTTTGTCTATGGTTCCTGAAGAGTGCATCTTTCCTCCCAGTGCACTGTTTTGATGCAATAACAATGTCATATGGAATCCATGCTTCATTATTAACATTAGCATTATAAATGCCATTAATAGCCACCATTTGTTGGATGTTTAGCAAATACCAGGCAGCATGCTAAAAACTTTCAGCTTCTCTGGGTGCCTCGGCGGTTCAATCCCATGAGCCTCTGACTCTTGGTTTCAGCTCAGGTCATGATCTCATGGGTTGTGGGATCAGGCCCTGCCTCCGGCTTTGCTCTCATCTAGGAGTCTGCTTGGAGGTTCTCTCCCTCTGCCCCTCCCCCGACTTGTGCACGCACCCTCTATCTCTCTTGCTCTCAAATAAATAAACCTTAAAAAAAAAAAAAAAAACCACGAATTTTCAGCTTTTCTCATGTGCTCCCAGCATTAACTTTACATCGAGTTATTACCTTTGCTTTCAGATGAAATAACAGGTTTAAGAATGTAACAAGTTAATAAAATTAGTAAGTGTTAGAGCCAGACCTCAAACCCTTTCTTTCTTAACAGTTATATTACATTATCCAGAATCCTGCCATCCAGCATTAAACACTTCTCTGTTCAGAAGTGTTGGCAATAGAAAATAAAATTGAAAAAAAATCCTCATTCTCATGACCTACACTCCCACATAAGGGGAGGTTCCAGAGCCTGGGAATGCTAATCTCCAGCCTCAATCTGGAACATTTCCTCTCTGAGTCCTCGAAGTCAGTGGTTCCCAAATCTGAGTGTGCATCAGAGTCACCTGCGGGGCTTGTTAAAACATAAGTCCCTGGGCCCCACTCCAGAGTTTCTGCTTTAGGAGGTCTGGGGTGGGTCCAACAATTGACATTTCTAACAAGTTCCTGGTCATGCTGATGCTGCTGGTTGGAGATAACGCTTGGAGAATCACCGCTCTGGTCTGAGAGAAAGCAGGACTTGGGCACTTCATGTCATGGCAGACTTTGATGTGTAAACAATTGTCAACATAAATTCTGGAAATGATTTCATTACTGCGACTTCGTTTTTATTCCTTTTTAAAATTGATGGGGAGGGAGGCCATGTAACAGTCTCCCCAGTCAGGTGAAGCAGAGGACAGGTGGGGCTGGCTCCCGGACCCAGGCAACTTCAGGAAAACAAACCCATATTATTGCCAGGGCCAGCGAAGCTCTCATGCCTCAAAGAGTTGTCCTTGGCGGTGCCCAGCAGCACAATGTCATGGAATTCATAGCTGCCTTGCTCCTACCCTATTGGGGGACATGGCTGACATCTAAGAACCAGGAAACCTTATCCACAAAAGCAATGTGTCACTTGGCAACACATCACACTGGGGTGCTCCTCTGCTCTGGTTTCAAGCATCAGGTCAGAATTCCAAAGGGGTGTTGCCTCCCATCTGGTTGGCATAAATGTAGCTGTTGGCAATGCTTTATCTATGATTCCTACCCAGCTAGATAAGATCCTGCCAAACCCACTTGGACTGGTACTCTTTGGTGATAAATTTCTCTTCTTTCAGCCTGTGACTTGTGAAGAGACACAGAATCAGAGAAAGGCAGGACTGGCAGGGTTGTCTAAGCTTATCTAATGAATACAGCTCTGTGGTTTTACTGATGGGAAACCGAAGCTCAGAGAAATGCCTGAGGCATCTGGAGGCTAAGCCTCATAAGGACTCCTTCCCAGAGACAACCCTCCACATCCGTCCCAGGACGCCATCAAGGAAACGTAACTAGCCCAGTTGGTTGGGATCAAGCCAGGTGAAATGTAGACCCATTCTGGGAAAATTCGTTGTCATCTGTGAACAGGGGACTCTTCCCCCATCGCTCATGGTTTTGGTTGTTTCTCAAGTCCCAGCCCTTCCCCCAACCTTGCTCAAGTGATCAGAAGAATCTGGACTAAAGTTTCTGGATAAACAACATCATGGTATCTTGGTACCATGGTATCCTTCTAAAAGATGGCCTCAGGGGCCCAATATTTATCCCAAAGGGGTAAATCTCTTCATAAAGTATCAGGCGCCATTGCGGCTTGTGTGGATGGAGGCCGGGAGGCTTTCTGAACAAGGGAAGTGAGGCAGAGTAGGGCACCTTGGAGCAGATTCTCCTCCCTCCGTGTTCGTTCTCACCACAGGCAGGTCACCCAGACCCTGAGCCCCCACTTCCTTCTACAGAGGGGGAAATGATATATAACTTACTGTGTTGTTTTGAGGATCAAAGGAGGTCATCTATGCTGAGTCTAGCACAGAAACTGGATATCGAAAGCTTGCTAGTTCCTTCTCCCTCTTCCACCCTTTCTTCATAGCAAGCTGAGTGCTAAGGCGAGCGTTATCAGTAAGGTGAGGGCTGAGGAGTGCCCTTCCTGAGGAAGTTTTGAGGGCCTAGTAAATCCCGGCTCTAAATACAGTCAGTTTGATGTTTGTGTTATTTTGTTCTCTCTGCCCCTAGGACGTTGGGTACAAAATGGAATCTGTAAAGAGTGGATAGCTCAGTCACGGAGTGCATGGCTCATATCTGACAAAATGATAAAATTTGCTAAACTGCTTCCTCCCAAAGGAAGAGATGAATCCAAAAAATCCAGAACATTCCCAATCTATTTTCTACCATGTGCTTGAATTAACTCTGTATTTGCCCAAGCACCTAAAGATATCCCATGGATGCAGCCCAAATTTAAATAAAATACAGCCTTTCTATCAGGTGGAAATCTCGAGCCAGCCATGGCTAATTCCTGCTTGGCTTAGAAGCAGGCAGTCTTCTCCTAACCATAGCAATCAGACAACAAAAAGAAATAAAAGGCATCCAAATCGGCAAAGAAGAAGTCAAACTCTCACTCTTTGCAGATGATATGATACTTTATGTGGAAAACCCCAAAGATTCCACCCCAAAACTGCTAGAACTCATACAGGAATTCGGTAAAGTGGCAGGATATAAAATCAATGCACAGAAGTCAGTGGCATTCCTATACACCAACAACAAGACAGAAGAAAGAGAAATTAAGGAGTCGATCTCATTTACAATGACACCCAAAACCATTAAGATACCTAGGAATAAATCTAACCAAAGAGGCAAAAATCTGTACTCAGAAAACTATAAAATACTCATGAAAGAAATTGAGGAAGACACGAAGAAATGGAAAAACGTTCCATGCTCATGGATTGGAAGAACAAATATTGTGAAGATGTCAATGCTACCTAGAGCAATCTACACATTCAATGCAATCCCCATCAAAATACCATCCACTTTTTTCAAAGAAATGGAACAAATAATCCTAAAATTTGTATGGAACCAGAAGAGACCCCGAATAGCCAGAGGAATGTTGAAAAAGAAAAGCAAAGCTGGCGGCATTACAATTCCGGACTTCCAGCTCTATTACAAAGCTGTCATCATCAAGACAGTATGGTACTGGCACAAAAACAGACACATAGATCAATGGAACAGAATAGAGAGCCCAGAAATGGACCCTCAACTCTATGGTCAACTCATCTTTAACAAAGCAGGAAAGAATGTCCAATGGAAAAAAGACAGTCTCTTCAACAAATGGTGTTGGGAAAATTGGACAGCCACATGCAGAAGAATGAAACTGGACCATTTCCTTACACCACACACAAAAATAGACTCCAAATGGTTGAAAGACCTCAATGTGAGACAGGAGTCCATCAAAATCCTAAAGGAGAACACAGGCAGCAACCTCTTTGGCCTCAGACAAAGCAACTTCTTCCTAGAAATATCGCCAAAGGCAAGGGAAGCAAGGGCAAAAATGAACTATTGGGACTTCATCAAGATAAAAAGCTTTTGCAAAGCAAAGGAAACAGTCAACAAAACCAAAAGACAACCGACAGAATGGGAGAAGATATTTGCAAATGACATATCAGATAAAGGGCTAGTATCCAAAATCTATAAAGAACTCATCAAACTCAACACCCAAAGAACAAAGAATCCAATCAAGAAATGGGCAGAAGACATGAACAGACATTTTTCCAAAGAAGACATCCAAATGGCCAACAGACACATGAAAAAGTGCTCAACATCGCTCGGCATCAGGGAAATCCAAATAAAAACCTCAATGAGATACCACCTCACACCAGTCAGACTGGCTAAAATTAACAAGTCAGGAAACGACAGATGTTGGCGGGGATGCGGAGAAAGGGGAACCCTCCTACACTGTTGGTGGGAATGCAAGCTGGTGCAGCCACTCTGGAAAACAGTATGGAGGTTCCTCAAAAAGTTGAAAATAGAGCTACCATATGATCCAGCAATTGCACTACTGGGTATTTACCCCAAAGATACAAAAGTAGGGATCCGAAGGGGTACGTGCACCCCGATGTTTATAGCAGCAATGTCCACAATAGCCAAAGTGTGGAAAGAGCCAAGATGTCCATCGACAGATGAATGGATAAAGAAGATGTGGTATATATATACAATGGAATATTATGCAGCCATCAAAAGGAATGAGATCTTGCCATTTGCAACGACGTGGATGGAACTGGAGGGTATTATGCTGAGCGAAATAAGTCAAACAGAGAAAGACATGTATCATATGACCTCACTGATATGAGGAATTCTTAATCGCAGGAAACAAACTGAGGGTTGCTGGAGTGGG